>NW_011915204.1:0-1060 GCF_000151845.1 Pteropus vampyrus | reverse complement strand
GAAAGGCTGTCTGTGGAGGTCTTAGACATAAGGAAAAGCTGAGTGGGACCCTCCGACGGCTTTCTCCTCTCTCTTCCCAGGTCAGCATCCTTGAAAACGTCGAGCAAACCAATCCCCCATCTTCCGAAATCATAGAATTCAATTACTTTACCCGTCGTAAGGGAAGCACTTTGTAGATTTTAAGGTGCCATGCGAAGGCACTAACTGGTTTATCATGATTATCGTCATTCGTGTATCACTGCCAACAGAGCCTTTTAATACTGTGAGACGATACGGACGGCTATTTAATATGCATTTCACGAGTCTTTCTCCTCGCTGAAAACACAGTCTAGAACATACCCTCCAGCTTTTGCTCATCGCCCCACAGTGTCACAGCAGCGCTTCCTATGCCACGATACAAGAGGACGCGTGGCTTTCCCATTGCCTGCTTCCGACCACGGTCTCGCTCCTCTCCGACCCAGCTCCAGCTCCTTCGGGTCCTCAGCTGCTGCTCTCCACCAGGTTAACTTAGGGACATTTTAAAGAGCGACACGAGGAATGCCTCCCTGCTAGAATAAGGAACTCTCAGGCGTCCCCCGAGCACAGCCATGCCTCGTTTCCCCTTACGAGCAGCCCTCCGCAGCCCGCCACGCCCACCCCCACCCCACACAGGCACGCACTCACACACAGGTGTGCGCACACACTGCCACGCACACACACATCATGACCACCGCAACACAGGACCAGGCATACTGCACACTTTCGTATTTAATTAGTTCATTAAAGTTTGTTTTAAACCACAGCCCTCTTTCGCGTCAATAGCTAAGCGAAGTCTGTAGGCAACTCCAAGTGAAAGACATAAATGGACAGAAAGAATGTTCATGACATGAACCGTCCCATAGTATGAATGGCTGAAGGGTAATTTTTCACATGAAAACGCCCAGCTATAAAAAAAGACAAACTAAAGATTGAAAACCACAACCATTTTATTCTCTGGATAATTAAATAAACTCTAAAGTTGTCCCCAGGCCTGAAGATAATTTACTAATTCCTGGCTACACGTAAAATTCATAAGGGTTGA
>NW_011915203.1:0-2508 GCF_000151845.1 Pteropus vampyrus | reverse complement strand
ACCTAGATTCTCGATTCGGCGCCCGGGGTGCCGGGCCCCTTGAGGGAGGGGCGCTGCCGGCGCCCGGGAACTGTCGCTTCCTCTGTTCTCCGCAAGGGATTCCCCCCGCCGCCCCGCGCCGCGGCCCCGTCCCGCAGCGGGCGCGCACAGCGCCACCTCCGCGCGGGGCCGCAGCTGGGAGCCCCTCCAGCCACGGGGGACTTAGCGGGTCCAGCCACGGGGGACTTAGCGGGGGAGGGAGTCTGGACGCCAGCCTAAAGACTCCAGGAGAAGAGTCACTCTGCGTTTGGACCCAGGCGCCCAGAAGGGACACGACAGGTGTGTGAGGCCGCGAGGAGCGGAGCCTGGGCCCCCAGCGACTCCACGCCCGGGGCCCCGGGACGCCCCACCCCCGGCCGCCCGCTGAGCCCTACGGAGGCCCGCGCCGCCCCGCGCCCCGGGCGCGGTCCTGGGCTCGCCGTGGACCCGCTCTGCCCAGCAGAGACCGGGCTCCCACGGCGCGGGCTGGGGCACCCGGATCCCCCATAGCCAATGTCGGCGGGCGGCCCGCTTTGGCCTGCCTGAGGTCAGCATAGGACAAGGAAGATTCTGGAACGACGGGCCGCTGAGGGTGGACCGGCCAGCCTCCCCTGGCCCCAGCGTTGCTCCGAAGGACGAGTGGATGAAGGAAGGAACGAACCTCAGCTAAGCCTTGCAAGCGTCGCCGGCGCCTGGTGGGAGGTGGGCCGGAGGCACAGCGCGGGCAGCAGGGGAAAACGCGACGCTTCTTCCTTTCTTTTTTTAAGCAAAAGATGGGCCACTGTGATTTCAGCAACCTGGGGGAGGCCCAGAACTAAACTCAGGAGACCAACCCTGTACCCAGCTTCCAACCCTGTACTCACCCCCACGACCTTCAGCGTGGCCCTGGACCTTAAGTGGCCTTAAGGACGGGGGATACACTCAGTTGAGTGACGGTATGGCCCCCAGCAAGTGGTACAGCAGGTCCTTGGTGAAAACGTTGCCTGAATGAATCTCTGGGATCTCCTGTACTCTGACTGGCGGCACCATCATTTCCTTTTACTATGAAATATTTGAAACACACACTAACTAGGGAGAGTGACATCATGAGCCCCTGTGTACCCAAGAACCAGTCAACCTGACATCTTGCCTACTTGCTTCAAGTGTTCATGTAGGAAATAAATCACACACCATACAGTGACAGCCCCAGGACAGCCCTCCCTGACCTCAATTCTCCCCTCCCCACCCGACCCCCTCGCAGTAATCCTCCCAAACTTCTCAACCATGTTTTTCTTCTATTGCTATCGATGCATGTGTTCATGAACTATGTGTAGCGTTTTCACCAGCCTTACAACTTTCTGTATGTTATCATACTCTTATGTTTTGCTCTGTCGCCCAGTTTATATTATTTTCCTCAATACTATGTAAGATCTGTCTAATCCTACATGTAGCTCTACTTTATTCCCTTTACCTGCTAAATCATGTTCCAATTGTGTAACTACGGTACAATTTTCATATACATTCTTCTGATATATATTTCAGTTGATCCAGTTTTTCATGATTATAAGCACAACTACAGTGGACACTCTTGAAACTGCATTTGTGTTTCTAGGGTATAGACTATCCCCTGGTATAAGAAAGACATTCCAAGAATTAATTTCTTTCCTTGAAACCCAATGCCAAAAAGGAAGTCACTTTTAATAAAGACAAAAATATATTTTGGCTCAGCATAAGATTCAAAGCGACTACAGTGTTATTAAGGAAAAATTCTTAGGTGGACATTCTATACCTTAGCTAGTCCTTAGCTAGTTAATGCAGTGACTTTGGGGAAACCATTTATTTCTATTTTTGAAAATCTACAGTACATTTTATAAATGCATAGACTCCTACCAATTAAGAATTAATTAGACAAGAAATGAGAGTCAATGAAAAAGTTGTATATTGTTTTCCAGCTTAACGAATCATCTTTCTGCTTCTAGTCATTGATTTAAATGCCAACACAGAAGCTAAGCGGGGGGAGGGCCTGGTTAGTACTTGGATGGGAGACCACCTAGGAAGACCAGGTGCTATAGATGTAAAAAAAATTAAAAATAAGGTATTGTAAACTTATTGCAAGGTCCTTGCAATCTGTGAAGTCAACCAAGGGTTGCCTCGCCTAAAAATAAATAAATAAATAAAATAAAACAAAGACACACAAATACGAATGATTAGATGTTTTTTCTGAACTGAATCTGACCCACTTATTTTATATCTTTATTGAACTTGAACCAAAACTTGAAAAAGTAATTTCAAGATATCTTCTTAAATGAGGGGAAATCAACCTAGTTTAAAATGTTGACAAGAATGAAACCAAACTAAAAAACTTTGGTGGCCAACTTGAAACTGACAAAGGAACTGTTGCTCTCCAAGCCCATTCAGTCAGCGGAGGGTTCTGGAAGAGGCCAGGGGGTCAGGAGGGCAATTAGACATGGCTCCTGGGCACATTTATTTCTCTGTCCAGCATTTTCCTAA
>NW_011915202.1:0-1990 GCF_000151845.1 Pteropus vampyrus | reverse complement strand
AAAGGTTGATTTCCTCCCATTCTCATTTAACCCTCAACGAGATCTAAGGGATTTACATCCATTCTGTTGATATTCCATGAAAAGTGATACGTGAAACATTGCCTCTCCCACATTCTGCCAAGCAAAGCCAGCCCCAGGGGTGTCGGCGTGTCATCTCATCCATCTCACTATCAGTGATTTGGATAAAAATCTTCTGCTTGGTGAAGCATCTCATGAACAGGCAAAAAGATTGAGGAAGAAAATACTTTTTCTTAATAACCATATACGTTTTACAAATCATTTTGTTCTGACAAAGCGCTACGTTCCAAATGTCTTACCCCCAATGACACTGTAAAAATAGCATTCTGTCGTGCATATTAGTTCTTAAGATAAACATTTTAAAGTGCTGACTATCCTTGCTTAGCAAGACAAAAAATGATACACTTAGGTAATATACACCAATGCCCATTCAACCATTTAAGTAAGCTGTATCAAAATCTATAAGCACTCCAGACTCTCAGTATAATTCCTGTCTTGCATGTTTGTTCATGTTTTGGGTTAAAAGGATCCCTGCTATCAAATTAATTATGACCAAATACATATTTTGTGTTTTAAACATTCATTATTTCATTTAATGGCATGGAAAGATGTTTATAATATATAGTGTTGAGTACAAAGAAGGTTACAATAAATAGCAATAGTATAATCTAATTTTAATTAAAATACATCTCTATTTACCCACATGAATGTACTTGTATATGTATATACATATGGGCATATACATAAAAAAGTCTGGATAGATATATAAAATTTTTTCATAGTTTTTTCTGAGCATTAGGATCATAATAATAACCTTATATGGCTCTTACTATGTGCCAAACACTGCTCTATGTACTATTCAGATAATAACTCATTTAGGTCTCACAATAACCCTATAAAATAGGTACGATTATACCAAATTTATAAATGAGGAAACTGAGGCAGAGAGAGAGGTCATATAGTGAGGAAGCCATGATTCAAACCTCTGCAGTCTGGATCCAGGGTCTGTGTACTTAACCACCAGGGTGTACCACCTTATCGTTCATTATCAATGATTTTTATCATCTTAACCATATCAAGTAACTCATGGACGCATCATCTTTGAAACGTTTTAAACATTCTTGGGTGAAAACTATGATGAAGAGGAGGTTATCAGAAAAGGGGCAAAGAGGTTAGTCAAAGAAGATAAAACTTTATCTGGAATGTGGCTTTCTGTCCTCACTCTTTAATGAGGACAGAAAAAAAGATTTCTTTTTTAATTACTAATTTAATTTATACAACTAATATATGAAAACATGGTCTTTGCAAAAAATCAAAACATTCAAGATAAAGCTAAAGAGCTTTTTGACCATCACTTTCATTCCTGGTATGTTCTCACCTTCCTTCTCCTGGGTTAACCATTGAAAATTTGACTTACTGTACAGTTGATTTTTTTTTTTTTTTTTGGTACAAAGAATATATACTACTTGGGTCATTTAGAAAATATTTACTTTTAATTTCATTATTGAAAATGTCTATCCTGTTTCCAGAAGCTGTGTAACCTTGAATAAGATTCTATTACCTTGCCTAGGCTAGAGTTTCCTCTTCAAAATCGAAGTGTAAAGGCTCCTTCTTCATTGGTTTGCAGTTAGGAGTGAATGAGACAATGCAGTAAAGTACCAAGTACAGCACCTGAGCACAATGAAGGGGGCTTGTTATTTTATGTTCATGTTTTGAAACTCTCTCCAAGGAATGCTTTATGATTATTTTCTGGATTTTTCCTTCATGTTTTAAAGTTGCTTTATGATTATTTTCTGAATTTTTCCTTCATATTTTAAAGTTGACTGGCTAGGAAATAAAAAATAGAACACCGTATGATCAAGAGCTTCAGTTTTAGGATCCATTATATTCTTTACATATGTCAACTAGATACTAAAGTCAATAATTTAAAATTTAAAATCGATTATACAGGTTAACTATTCACAACTCCTGC
>NW_011915201.1:0-2295 GCF_000151845.1 Pteropus vampyrus | reverse complement strand
GTATAGTTTCTAATATTTGAGTTGTATTAGGCAGGCCTTGCATATCCCAAGATTATTAAAATATTCTCCTCTATTCCTCTTGTAATGAGCCTGTCAAACTCAAGGTCAAGAATTCATTCCTTCACAAGACTGCCTTTACTTCAGATGCCAGTTGCAAGTTTGGGGGTCTCCAGGGCCACCCTATGGAGTTCTGACCAACTAGCTACAAATTCAGGAGTTCCATGACTAGCTTCCGGTTTGATAATTCACTAGAAAGACCCACACAACTTACTGAAAGTGCTATACTTATGATTAAAGTTTTATTATACAAAAAGATACGAATCATAACCAGCCAAAACAAGAGATGCATAGGTGAAGTCCAAAAGGGGTCCAAATGCAAACCTTTTGACCACTTTCTCCTTGTAGAGTCCTAGATGTTATTACTTACTTTCACTTATGAGGCGTGACTCACACAGTACTCAGAGTATTGTCAACCAAAGAAGTTTTCCCAAGCTCAATATCCAAAGTTTCCGTTGGGGTTTCATTATATAGGCATGATTGATTGAATCATTGGCTGCATGGCTGAACCCAATTTCCAGCCCCTTCTCTTCTAGGGAGATCGTGCTGATATTATGCAGCTTAAAGCCCCAACTCTTTAATCACATGGTTTGTCTTTCTGGTGTGACCAGTCCCCATCCTGAATTATCTCCTTGGAACAAGCTATCCATCATGAGTCACCTTGTTAGCATAAACTATGAGCTGTGGTATGAGGGGCCTATCATGAACAACAAGGACACTTCCAACACTGGGAAAATTCCAAGGGTATTGAGGTTACCTCCCAGGAGCTGGGACAAAGACTAGATCCCTCTTTGACAAAGTTTATTCTGCTACACAGATATTATATAATCTAAGAAAATTTTTAGCTATATAATATTATTGGAATTATGTTTTTATGGCTGGAGTGATATATAAATTCAACTTTTCCAAATGAGTAGCCAGTTGTCTTAACACCACTGAAGTATTATACCTTTTCCTATTATTTTGAAATGTCATTTTTATCATATACTAAATGTTCATATATATATATATATATATATATATATACACACATATATACGTATGTATGTATATGTGTGTATGTGTGTATATATATATCTATGTATATATATAGATATATCTGTTTCTAGATCTATATAGATATATCTGTTTCTGGATCTATATAGATATATCCGTTTCTAGATATATATATATATAGATATCTAGATATATATAGATATATAGATATATATTTCTAGATAGATATATCTATATCTATGTATATATTATTATTCTATATATCTATAAATAGATATATCTATATATCTACATATCTATATCTAGAAATAGATATATATCTATATATCTATATATATACGTATATATATATAGATATATCTGTTTCTAGATCTCTATTCTGGTTCATTTATCTTTTTTCTTTACCTGCTCCAATATCACACTGTTTGAATTATTACAACTTTATGGTATATATTTTTTTAATAGTAAGCATTGGTAATCAGTATGTCAAATTCCACTTAATTATTCTTTTCTAAAACGTCTTGGCTCTTCTTGAGAATTTTCTTTTTTAGATAAACTTTTCAATTTTGTCAGATATCACAAATAAACCTCAATGGGAGTTTAACTGGGATTTTTATTGACTTTATGAATTGCTTTAAGGAAGTTGGTACCATTAGAATATGGAAATTTCTCAGGATGATGGCATGATACTCTATTTACTCATTTCCTTTTCTTCCGTTTCCTTTAAAAAATTTTTTCACCCATCAACAGACGTTTGGATAAAGAAGTTATGGTTCATATATACACTGGAATATTATACAGCCATAAAAAATGAAATCCTATCATTTGCAATGACATGGATGAATCTAGAGGTTATTATGCTGAGTGAAATAAGTTCAGACAGAGAAAGATAAATATCATATGATTTCATTTACATGTGGAATCTAAGGAACAAAAAGAACAAACTAATCAAAATAGACTCACAAATATAGAGGACAATCTGGTGACAGCCAGAGGGGAAGAGGGTTGGGGGCCTAGGAGAAAAAGGTAAAGGGTTAAAGAAGTACAAATTAGTAGTGATAGATAGTCACGGGGATAGGGAGCGTGCAGCAGTAAGCAGTCATATAGAAATGCAGTCAGCAGTAATGTAATGGCTGGATGGAGAACCAGAGGGAAGATAGAGTAATCAGAAAGGATCATTTCATAAATGATATAAATGTCTAATCATGTATACTTGAAAATAATATAAGAAAAATAAAAATG
>NW_011915200.1:0-1297 GCF_000151845.1 Pteropus vampyrus | reverse complement strand
GCCTTTTCTGGCTGTGCCTTTTCCAGCTGTGATTAATGTAGAGACGAGACTTTTATATTCATGCAACGGTGGGTCCATGACTACATTCCAAGATCGAGAGAACGAGAGGGCCCAGACTGGGGGGCGCTTGTGGGCCCCCCACTGTTTCATAGGCAAGTCACAGGAGGGGTAAGTGGCAGAGAAGTTGAGGCCATCAGAGTGAGGACAAGGGTCCAGTCAGACCATAATGTTCCCCTTCGGTGAGTGACTCTACCCTAGAACCTTGTGTAAGCAGGAAAGTTCTGAGGTTCTGCCCCTTCCAGAACCTTCCACAAGCTAAGCCATCTGAAGTATTTAAAAGTTCTCTGATGATACGCTCTTACCTATGACCAAGGCCATGGACTGGCCAACCTTTCTTAACATCATTTCTCATAAACGAGAGTCCAAAACACTTATTAACTGGAGTATAAAATTAAACAGACGCCCAAAGAGGCTGTGAGTCTGAGATCCTGAGATACGCCCCAGTCAACCCCAGGAGCGCTGGGCGTGGGGAGCGTCACTTATTCAGGCAGCACTGGCATTGTGGGTGTGGAGAAGGTGAAGGGAGGGAGGCTGAGCAGCGGAAGAGAGACACGCAGGGAGAGAAGACCGTTCTGTGAAGAGAAGAATGCGGAAAAAGTCGGAGGGAAAAAGCAAGGGTGGAATCCTGTGCTCACAGTTTAGTGACCGTGGGGCAGCAGGTGGGGTTAGGGCAGGAATGGGTGCAGTTAGGGCTGGGTGGGGGGGTTAGGGCAGGAATGGGTGCAGTTAGGGCTGGGTGGGGGAGTAGGCAAGCTGGGGGTGGGGTTAGGGCTGGGTGTGGTTAGGGCAGAGATGGGGTGCAGGTTAAGTGCTTTCACCCTGTTTCCCTTTGAGGTCTCCTAGATTAGCACCCTGGCCCGAGAGAACTGTGAGGGAAGTGTGACTAAAAGCTCCTAGGAGAAAGCGAGTGGCTAAGAGTAACAGGTTCATAAAACGTGAGTACAGAGCCCTCAGGGCTCGTGGGTGCTCTCACTTTACACAGCGGTCCCCAACCTGTGTGGCACCAGAGACCGCTGCTCCTATGAGAATCTCATGCCTGATGATTTGAGATGAAGCTGAGGCGCTGATGCTAGCACTGGGGAGCGGCTGCACATGCAGATGAAGCTTCCCTTGCTGGCCCTCTTGCCCACCTCCCGCTATGCGGCCCAGTTCCTCACATGGCCTGGGGGTTGGGGACCCATTATAGGCGACAAACCAAGGCCTGAAGAGACATAAAGTTTTCTTGGAGGCCGCACAG
>NW_011915199.1:0-1628 GCF_000151845.1 Pteropus vampyrus | reverse complement strand
TACTTTTTCTGATATTTGTTCTCCGAGGAAGAAGAAATGCATCAGGAAAGTTAGATGGAAATCTTTTAAGATCAAAAAATGCTCATAACACATAGAATAATACGTAGAGGCAGTGGAGAACAGTTCATTACCAAGAGGACGTTAGCTTTCTTGGCAACTTGTTTTTGCCCCGCTTACGTCTGAGTGCTTTGAATCTACCTTCCTGACAAATAAAGCACGACTGGACCTCAGAAAGCAAAGGGAAGAAGGAGGAGACCCCATGTGCTTCTTTTCTGTTCTAGAAAAACATTGCAATTGTAACTTCTTCACATAACTCTCCAGTTGTACATACACAGGCAAAAACAATGCTTGAACTGAACAAGCATTCTCCTGGACTTTACAAGAAAATTGACTATGTTTTCCACCATTACCCATTTTCCCCAGAAGTCTTATGCTCCAATGAGCCTCATGCTTGGCTAAAGGGAAGTGTTTGGGGTATCCTAACAGTGGTGCTGTCTGGAGAGGCAAAAACACACATTCACCTCAACCCAACCCATCCCATCCATCTATATCGAGTCCCCTGGGTTTTTCAGGAATCCAGATTTATGAACTCTACCAGGTCTCTGTGTCATGTGCCCTAGGTTTATGTTGTAAGCAGTAGCATGATGTAGTAGAAAGTGTCTTACGTATGGAGTTGGCTTGCTTGGGTTGAATCCCATCTCTACCACTTATGGGTGGGATGGGTAAGCACATTAGTTGACTCTAAGATGTTCCATTTTCTCAACATACCATGGAGATAATAATCCCTGCCTGGGCCACACTGCAGGGTAAGTGTGAGAAACAAACGCACTAGAACACTCAAACCGGCTTTGCGAGCTCGAAGGCATGATTCATATGTCATCCTCTACCTACAGTACATAAATTCCTAGAGTCGGAACATCTTTCCCTTTTCTTTGGAAGTTCTATTGCATGACTGAAGAGCTTGTATGACCTCCCGTAACATGCAACCTCTGGTACCTCTGGTACCTCTGCAGGGCAGCCTGAGGAATGACAAATTCTTCCTTTTATCCAAGGTGTTGTTTTACAGTTCTTGGCCAGGCCCTCTTTTCTGTTCTCATCTGACGACACTAAAATGACTCTCCACTCTAAATGCCTTGTCTCCATTTCCCTGTCTCCTGTACTACAGCCGGGCAGGGGACGAGAATGAATCTCATTATCGCTCACTCTCTTCTCTCTCTCGCTCTCTCTCGCTCTCGCGCGCCTTCAGCTCAAAATAATTTATATGCCAAAATGGCATATTTTGGGGAGGCCTGTTTCTGAACCCTTACACCTGTCTGTAATCCTTGGCATTCCTTGGCTTGTAGCTGTATCAGTCCAATTTCTGCCTCCATCATATGGAGATCTCCCTGTGTGTTTTTCACTGTGTAAAAAATTTCCCTATTCTTATAAAGATATCAGTCTCATCAAGTAATGACCTCATCTTAACTTGATTACTTCTACACAGACCTTATTTCCGAATACTATAACACTCGCGGATACAGCAAGTTAGGACTTCAACACATATTCTTTCTGGCAGAGACACAATTCAAGCTCTCACAGATTTATCATCAGTCACTATCCTCACTAGTGCAGTCACATCATTCTGCCCA
>NW_011915198.1:0-2010 GCF_000151845.1 Pteropus vampyrus | reverse complement strand
TTATTTTGACAAAACGCCAATAAATGCTTACTGTATATGGATATAATAAACCCATTATCCCAACTGCATAACATCTTGCAGGTCTCTTCTTCTCCAAATCCCTCATTCACCTTTGGGTTTCCATAGTAAATCCTAACCTCAGGGACAGTGAAACCATCTGCTTTTGACAGAGTTATCTCTGGCCTCCTTCTCCAACAGCTGTGACTGCCAAGAAAAAAAAAAAAGTTTTCATTTAATTCCTTATACATGAAATCTTGGAGGAGTAAATATATTAGAGCAAAATAAAATGTGTCTCCACTCTCATTTCTAGAAATCAGATATATGAAGAAAACTAAAATCTAATAAAGAAACTAGCTATACCCTCATATATATATATTAAAAATCTGCATTTAGATCCATATATTTGTCTCTGTTCTTTAGCAAAGTATTTTAGAAGCTAATAAGAAATTAAAGATCATTTATTTTAGCTCCATTTCACAAATGAAAGTGAAGCCCAGAGAAGTTAAGTAGTTGGCCCAAGGTTGCCCAGCAGCTAAAGGATAGGAAAAAAAAAATTGAGACCCAAACTTCTTGTTTTCATGTAATGTCTTTTCCACTCCAGTTACATATCTCTCATCCATGTCACTAGCAAAAGCTAGGGAAATCTGGGACTACATATTGTTCACTATTGTACCCCCTACACGGCAACCACACTGTTTTTCAATATCTGATAAGCGAATATATGAATGAATGGAGAAATCTGGTGACCAGGTCACTGAGAAAAGTATTATGGATGTTTTATAAGGTAAATTCTCACCACACAAGTTGCTTATGACTATTTCATGCGAATTAAACCATTTGGGACAACATTAAGGTACAAAAAAAGTAACAATTTTTTCTTTTTCCAATTGAAAATCCCTGCAGCGAAACTCCTGTCCAGTAAGTCTTTTATTCGGGACCCTCATTCATCCTCTTTTTTGTCTTCTTTCTCAAAAAAATCAGGGTTTAGCAGTTCAGGAAAATAGAGAAAGAGTCTCTGATCTGCAGTCTAGCACTGCAAGCCACGTGCTCCATTCTGATGAGGCAGCTCCACTGTCTGAGGTAGTCCAACCCTCCAACTCCAGCCCTGCCAGAGTTCTCAGGACTCCACATGGCCATGAGCTATTAGAAGACCCATCTCCTCCTAATGGGTGCAAGGGGTCACAGGTCCCCAACACTCAAAGAGCCTCACTACCATCTACCTTCCTGATTCTTAGCAAACTTTTTCTTCCAGGCCAGAGCCCTCCTTCTTCTGAACTAGAGATGCAGGTAATGTAGGTGTTTGAAGCCAACCAGGAAGAAGGTGATAACCAGTGGCTGGCCCTTGGACATCAGTGTCAGGAGCATGAGGAATGATGGGACTGGAACACATCAGGGTTTTGAGGTCTCTACTCAGCTTCACCCAATTGTCTCCCTTGGAAATTCCAGCCTCATATTGCCAGACTTTTCCAAAGAAATCGACTTAGATTTTCATGATAATACCTCAATTTTTTTAATTTTGGCTACTGATTCCATTTAAAACAGTGTTATGGGTGAAAAAGGTGAAAGAGATTTAAGAAGTGCAAATTGCCAGGTATAAAAATAGTCATGGGGATGTAAAATACAGGATAGGGAATATAATCAATAATATTGTAACAACTGTCTGTCACGTGGGTACTAGATTTAGGGTGATCACTTCATCAGGTATACAATTGTCTAATCACTACATTTTACACCTGAAACTAATATAATATTGTATGTCAATTATAAATAAAAATACATAAAAAAATAAAATGCTAAAAAAAAGTGTGAACCAAACAAAACCCATCTGCAGGTCAGATTTGAGAGACATGGAATAGCCTTTTGAGAAAAAATGTCACTTAATTCTTTCTACTACAACAAAGGATTCCCAAACCTTGGAAACAGGAATCCCGCCTCCACCCTAGAGACAGTTAAGAGTAAAATGCCTTTGTCCATCTCTGATAAGATAATAATGAAATTATTATCTTACAA
>NW_011915197.1:0-3831 GCF_000151845.1 Pteropus vampyrus | reverse complement strand
CACTGTGGTTTGGGCACAGGCTCTCGGACAAGGGACTTCAGCCCAGAAGGCCGAGCTCATTGCATTAACTGAAGCTCTTAAATGGGCTCGAGGGAAAACTGTTAACATCTACACTGATAGCCGATATGCCTTTGCAATGGCACCTGTACATGGAGCCCTGTACAAGGAAAGAGGACTATTAACATCAAGGGGAAAGGAAATTAAGAACAAGGAGCAGATTTTGGCTCTTTTGGAGGCTATCTGGCTACCTAAGAAAGTGGCTATTATCCATTGCCCCGGCCATCAAAAAGGGAAAGGAGTGGTAGAAAAAGGAAACCGCTTGGCAGATAAAACAGCAAAGGAAGTAGCCAGAAAACCAGTGGGGACTAACGTCATAATTGGTCCCCTTCTTGTGCCCCCCTTGGTACAGGATCCAAACTATAGCCCCCAAGATATAGAGTTGGGGAAGCAACTGCACGGGAAGTTTGAAAATGGGTGGCTTTGGATTCCAGATGGAAGGCCACTCCTCCCTGCCGCTCTTGGCAGCCATTTAATCAATCAAATGCATAACGCTACCCATCTTGGAGGAACTAAGTTAATTGAACTGCTAAAAAGAGACTATTATATTCCTGGACTAACCTCAAAGGCTCGGGATGTAAGTGCGCGATGCCCAATATGTGCACAAGTCAACTCTTGCTCCACCGCAACAGGAGGCAGTGGCGTGCGACAGAAAGGACAAGCTCCTGGAGAACATTGGGAGGTAGACTTTACAGAAGTTGCCCCTGGCACTTTCGGGTTTAAGTATCTTCTGGTTTTCATCGACACCTACTCTGGATGGACCGAGGCCTTCCCCACTAGAAAGGAGACTGCACAAGTAATAGCTAAGAAATTACTCACAGAAATAGTACCTCGATTCGGTTTGCCCTTATCACTGGGGTCCGACAATGGCCCGGCATTCATTGCCCAAACAAGTCAAATGTTAGCTAAGGTATTAGGGATTAATTGGAAATTACATTGTATTTACAGACCTCAGAGTTCAGGACAAGTAGAAAGGATGAATAGAACACTTAAGGAAACTTTAACTAAATTTAAGCTGGAAACTGGGGAGAATTGGGTGAGCCTTCTTCCTTTTGCTTTGTTACGGGCCCGGTGTACTCCATATATTATGGGAATTTCCCCTTATGAAATAATGTTTGGGAGACCTTCCCCTTTACTCCCTAAAATTGGAATTGAAAAGGTTACAATGAGTAATAACACAAGTCTCCTTAAGTCTCTACAGGCCTTGCAACAAACCCAAAATCAAGTCAAGGGCTTGATAAAGCTACTAGACCGACTCCGGGGACATCACAGCCTCACCCACATCATCCAGGTGATTGGGTGTGGATAAAGAAGATTCAGCCTGCTAGCCTAGAGCCCCGGTGGGATGGTCCGTTTCCAGTAATCCTGACCACACCAACGGCTGTTAAAGTTGCAGGAAAAAGACATTGGATTCACCATACTCGCCTTAAGGCAGCTCAACCTCCCCCAGAAAAGGAGAAATGGAAAGCAACACCCACAGAGGATCCACTCAAGATAAGACTCTCACGGGAATAATTGTGTTAGGGTTAGTTGTTACCAATGTACATGGGAACCCTCATCAACCTCAACAGGCTCAATGGGAATTGATTAAATCAGAAACAGGTATCTCCATATTAGTAAACCAGACTATATACCAGCCTACATTTCATGTAGATTTGTGTAATATACTTGGGGAGGAATTAAATAAGCAAACAAAAAAACAGATGCTAGCAAGATCAGGACCGTGGTGGGGCTGTGGAGTTAAAAATTATGAAAAGGGTATCCAACAAGTGCAGTTATATATGTGTCCTAGAGAAGATCAAAGCACTTGCAATAAGCCTAACCAATATTATTGTGGTCATTGGGGTTGTGAGACCATAGCCCCTTGGAAGAACACAGACCCCTTTCTGACTCTTACACGACCTAATCAGTCTTCCTGTGCCACAGCAGGGAAATGCAATCCTGTCGTTTTTACTGTCAAAAATTGGGAAGATCCATCTTGGGTGACTGGGAAAACTTGGGGATTAAGGTTGTATGTTTCTGGAGATGATCCCGGAATGTTAATGACAATACAGAAAAAGCCTGTCCGGATACCGTCGATAGCCATAGGTCCTGTCGGGTCTAATAATGAAAAATTAAGGCAGGGCAGTAACTGGTATGAGTCTTGGTTTAATGAAAATTCCTGGCTAACCACGCTATTGTCAGCCATAGCAGGGCCATTAATTATGCTGATATTATTATTAATTTTTGGACCCTGCTTACTAAAGTGGCTTAGAAGTTTAGTACAGTCTCACATGACCAGGGCAAAGATTTTAATTTTAGGAGCATCAGCCCCAACGAGTTGGCCGAGAGTTCCAACTTCTGACTCGAAGATTGAGTCACTGTAAAGAAAACCAGTGGGGAATGTAGTGACCTCACCTTTAGAAACAATAGGTTAAGGATAAGACATGGTACGTGCTAACCGCCATGTCTCACTTCTAGTTAGTTATCTGCTAAAAATTTATTAACTAAAGGGATTTACTGGCCGGATCACTGCCTATAGGTACAAAATATTTTAACAATGACGCATTCTGCTTCTGTACCCCTGCTTGCTTACCCACCTCTTAGTTATCAGTTAATGAATGGAGGAGATATAGTCTTTTGTGTAAAGATTAAGGATGTGGGGGATGGGATCGAGGGCTTAAAATCTTTGTGCCCCTGCGTCTCGGGGCTGCTCCTTTGCAAGGACAGCCGCCGGCTAATAAACTGTCTCTTGGACTAGAGCACTCGAGTTGGGCCTGGTTATTTCGGTCACAACAATAAACACTTGAAACATAAATTTCACACCAGAGGTACAACCTACACAGATAGACATGAAAAACAAATTTACTGTGGTTTCCAATGTGGAAATTTGTATTTTTTTGTTAAATAATTTAGCTGTATGTTTAAGAAAAAAGTAATTTCCTCAAATCAAGACATTTGTGACAACATAGATGGATCCTGAGGGCATTATGCTAGGTAAAATAAGTCAGATGGAGAAAGACTAATATCCTATGATCTCCCTTGCATGTGGGATCTAAACAAACAAGCAAACTGAACTCATAGATACAGAGAACAGATTGGTGGATTGCCAGATGTGGAGGTTTGGAGGTAGGTGAAAATGTGCGAAGGTGGTCAAAAGGTACAAACTTCCGGTTATAAAATAAATAAGTCCTGGACATGTAATGTACAACATGGGGACTATAGTTAGCAATACTGTGTTGTATACTTGAAAGTTGCTGAGATCTTAAAAGTTCTCATCACAAGAAAAAGAAATTTTTGTAACTATGTATGGTGATGGATATTAACTAGACTTATGGCGATCATTTTGCAAGATGTATAAATAACGAATCATTATGCTGCCCATCTGAAACTAATATATATCGATTGTACCTAAAAAAAAAAAAAGTTAAACGCACAAATAACTAACCCAAGGCAGAATGTGATAAACTTCATAGGAGAGATAGAAAATATCATGGAGCTTTATAGAAGGAATTCAAATACAGTCACGTATCTTTAAAAACTTATTTTGAAGCTTTAAACAAAAAAGACTTTTGAAAGACTCTGGACCCTTCAGCTGGTGGTGAAGAGAACCAGGCCAAGGACAGCAAACAGATCCCCAAGAAGAACCCGAGGGTGGAGCAGGATGCCATGGGGTCGGTGTAGGATGCTGGGACTAAGGGGGCACACATCCCCACCTGGCACAGGTGTTAATGAGAAGCAGCAAGGAGCAACAGAGCAGCCCTGCTGGCAGCTGCAGAGCTAAAATTGGGCAGG
>NW_011915196.1:0-1836 GCF_000151845.1 Pteropus vampyrus | reverse complement strand
CAGGTCACCCCACTAAATCTGGTACCCCTCGTCCTCCTTCCATATTACGACATTGCTGACTATTTTCCTTATGCTACATTTTATGTCTCTATGACTCTTTTGTATCTATCTTAATCCCTTTGCCTTTTTTTTTACCATCCCCATCAACACCCGCTCCTATTTAACTTTTTATTTACACCATTTGAGGTGAGTTAATACAGGTAAGCATCTGGGAGCAATTCTTGGTTTAAAGATGATATTTATTAAAAATTTCCAATTGGGTAATGATGTGCCCCTGACTTTTTAGATAAAAAAGGTAAAACTTTTAACTAAGAAGTTAGGGAGGTCCTAATGTGACTTGCTCTAATGAGAAGCAATCATTTTTACAGTTTGAAGTAATAGCATTTCATGAGTAATAAACTGCTAGTATCCTACATTTTTGTGGACTCAAATGATTTTAATTGAAGATGTTATTTATATATTGTTGAAGAATCGTGATAATGTTATGAACATAAAGTTTCTATGTATTCCTTCTGTAACTTTACTAAGCACTGGTTATTACTGCAGAGAATTAAGGTTTTTTAAAAAAACACTTTCTCCATATGTGCAATATTTTCACCACATTCTTCTCTTTTTATGCTGCAATACTTGTCAACCTCATACTTAGCATGTTTTCCTCCTACAATGTATCTATGATAATTCATTCCTTATTACAAGCTGACACTTTCATTACAGAAAGCTTGTTTTCTCCACTCACTTAGAATCACATTTAACCAAAAGGAAATTTGAGTGTCTATCATCAGAGCAAACGTTGGCCATTTTCACTAGTTTTTCTGAAAGATGTGTTTAGGGGTTGTCAGCAGTCAAGTGTCTGTGTTAATCAAATGACTCCTAAGTTGATAGTCATTGATATATTTTGAGTTTAAAATAAAAATCTGTGTTATTTAGTTTCTGCTTAATCGACTTTACCATAAGCAAATCCATGAGGTTCACATATTCCATGTCTGGCTGTATGCACTGTATAAACTCTGGTTCTGACAAGTCTTAACCCAGATGAAAGGTATGTTTTATTTAAATAGACACCATAGCTAAAAGTGCCTCTTTAAATTTTAATTGTGTAAGAATTAAAGCCTAAGACGTTAGGCTGACTGTCCTATAAAAGTACGTGGGGATATTCAGGCCACCGTCCGACTCCCTGGCCTGCTGTTTCTGTGGCTGTTCACACAACCTTGCCTCCCTGACCAGGCCGAGATCACTAATGGCAGCCAGCCTGTCTCTGTCTCCCTCTCTCTCTCCACTCATTCACTGGCTCCGCAAGAGAGGAGCGGCTGTCAGATCTGGTGAGAGGGGACTCTCTGGGAAGCCCTGTTGACAAGAGACCACTGCTGATTCAATGGTTCTACCTGAACCTGGTGGATTTTACCTTTTCTTAGGCTACCAAATCTCTGGGGCCAGGATGCTGGCTTCTGTGTCAACCTGGGCCCAGGGAGGCCAGAAGGCAGCCTCGGAGCCCACTCCCTTCTGCTGGGCCTGCGTGGGGAAGAGGTCTGTGTTGGTTGCAGTGGCCGGGGTGCCTGAGCCTGAAGAGTCAGAGATAGGAAATGCTTTAGGGATTAACTTGAAAGAATGCCAGGCACTGGCCTGTCACTTAACAGCAGAGAGAGAAGCCTAGTTGCTAAAGCCACTCAGCCACCAACCTGAGCCAAAAGCCAGTGTCCCCTATACACTTCCAGTCCAACGGGCCTCATAAGACCATGTCCTCTTTTCCTAAGGAGTCAGGGTGTTTGCTCTGACCGTGGAAGCCTCCTGAAGGTGGTCTCCAGTGTGGGGTGTGTATGACACAACGGGTGTGAGAAA
>NW_011915195.1:0-1057 GCF_000151845.1 Pteropus vampyrus | reverse complement strand
TCAAAATTTATTTCAAAACCAAAGTAATTGAAAACATTTCTCTATATGGAAAATCTAATATAAATGTTCTTAAGCTAGAGCAGAAATGTAAGTCACATGGGGCAAGGGACAGGGATCATACTGGCTTGAAACTAGAGAAGTCAGGACCAAGCAAAGAGAAATGCTATATGTGCTCTCGCACTGCAGGTTTTTAGTGAGTGAGTGTTCCCTCTCTATTTTTCCTTCACTTTCATAAGCCTTATTTTTCTTTTAACAATCAGACTTCCTGTCTCTTTGTTGAGAGGCAAACCTCCCCAAGGTCTAGGTTTCTGTAAACAAATAGTCCTGAGAGAGTGACTTTCATCATTGCCATATTTTGGATAAAAGCCCATCTCACTGGGCTGAAGACACTTTGGAAGTTAAAGGAGTATTTGTATGCAAACAAGCAACAGGTCTCCTTAAACATCTTTAGGCTCAGTCCTAGGATGGCCTTAACTGTTCCTTTGATGCCACATGCTGCTCGGCCCAGCACGCAAATGATCCCCTTCCCTGGACCACTGTTCTTTGAAAAATCTTTCTAGATGTTTTAGGAAAAAAGAATGCAAATTATTAACAGATGAATAATTAACATGTGATCTCATCGGTAATTAAAGAACAGCAAATTCAAACAAAATTAAGATGCTTTTTTTGTGTGAATTAATTTGGAAAAGGTTTTTAATAATTATAATGCTGGTGTTCCAGTTAAAATGCTTTTAGGCTGCAGTAATGAAACAACCAAAGCAAACTTTTTAAATAACATGCATAATATATCATTTCAAGTGAAAGAAGTCCTAAGGAAAGGGGGCTCCTGGGTTGCTTAATTCAGAGTTTCAACAGCCAAATTAAGCTTCCATCCTTCACTGGTATTATCCCTAAGCTGGCATGGGTCAAGGTGTTACAAGCAGACATGACAATGCCCAGTGAGAGAAGACTGTTTCTTCTCTCTTTTTTAAGAATGAAAATATTTGCCCAATAAACCTCACTTCTCATCTCATTAGCCAAGATTGGGTCACATGGCCACCTCTACACCAATCACTGG
>NW_011915194.1:0-2180 GCF_000151845.1 Pteropus vampyrus | reverse complement strand
AATCAGTTTGGGTATTGTTAACTCTTCCTTTCTGGATTAGATTTAAACTCCCATATGCCAAATCTCTTATAATTTATTTACTTTTCAACTTCTGAACTTTTGCATCTGTTTTTTTTTCTCCTATCTATAACTTAGTAGATTTATGTCCTTTTAATAATTTTACTGTCGTTTTAGTAACATCTAATAAAAAGTAGCAGAAATGTATTTTGAACTGGCAAAGTTATTATCTCCTCAAATAATTACTCTTTATCATTCTTTCTCTTTCCTTTTTCTGGAACTTCTATTAAATACGTATTGGAGAATTTAAGTTTATGCCATATCCTTTAACTATTCATTCACGATTTTAAACTCTCTCTGTGAGGTGTTCTAGATGAATTACTAATTCATTTATTGTCTCTTCATTCATTCCAGTGTAAATGGAAATTATTAAATTTTTATTTCAATAACTTTTTTTTTAATTTGGAAGTTTTCTAATAATTTCTTTTCCCATTCTTTTTTAATTTATCCTTGGTTTTGATTCATGGTTTAAAGTTTTTGATCAAACTTTTATTTAAAAAAATGTATTTCCTCTAGAATAAATTTATGTTAAAGATTTAAAAGTTGGCTATCTTTGTTAGTGTTAAATTTCTCTACATATTTTGGAATTTGTCTTTGCAGGTCAATTTTCAGCAATTGTCTTTCTTTTTCCTTTTGTGCTCAATTTTCCTTGTGCAGTAGTTTTGTGGGTATCGTTACTCAGCTCTCACATCTGGTCATATAAGAGCAATTCAGTTTTCCTGCCCTGAGGTGATATTGGTGATATGCAGATTTATCTAGCCAGCCAGTGGCTTAGTTCCGCTCCAGGTTGGGAGATTGTCTCTGGGTCTTCCTATCTTCCTAGACCTGTAGCTTATCAAGAGCCATTGCTCCAAGCAGCAGTCAAAAGTAGCTTTTTCAGACTCCTTTCAGGATCAGAATTAGCTTTGCTAATTCGAACAGTGATCTTTAGGGATCATGCATGGAACACTCTGAGTCCTCATTAATTCACAAGAACCAAATTTCTGTATATCACTGAGTCCAAGAGCCTGTAGAGTCCAGTGGTTTCAGCCCCTTTCATCATGTTGTGAATATTTTCCAAATCTGGTCTTAAGCTATGTTATCTTATTTTTTATTCTAGCTATGTCATTTTGATTCTCTCTCTTTCTCTCTCATTAAACTGAACTATATTTGCCCATTTGTTGGCAAAATTGTCAAACGTTGTCAGTGTTATATAGCTCATCTTAATAAACCCATGTTTGCTACATGTTTCATACGTGACTATATCAAAGAATGAACCTATTGTGACATCTTGACTGAAGTCTTTATTAACTCTTCAGTTCTTCTTCCTCTCATCAGTCAGCAAGTCAAACAGCCACATACCAGAATCTACACACATTTCCAGAAAGAGAATTTTTCTCCCATATAGTGCCTTTTAGATTTTAGAAGGTTACAGAGAGTTAGGGAGGTAATTATGAGAGAATGATAAATAACGAATGGTTGAGAAAGAACTTTAAGTCTCATGTCTCCAAATGGCATTCGTTCTTTTTCTGCCATCATCCAACTCTTTAAACCAAATTAAATTCATCGAGTCTAAGAGCTATGATTGTTCTGTTTTCATTTGGCAGAGAAGGAAGAACTAGCAAATATGCATAGTAAGAGAGGAAATAATATATTCATATTTTATTTTTATTATTAAAATATTGACATACCCATTATCAGGAAACATATGACTAGCCTAGCTTATGCAGTCAATAAAAAGCCCTGGGGAATAGAAATGTCAAGTTTTCGTGCATACATTTTGGGACTTGTGAAAGACAAGGCAGAGAAAGCTAGAACACATTTTTCAAAGGAGTAAGAGACCAAGTATCCAGCATCATGAACAATTCAGTAGTTTCCTTTCAGATATATTGAGTTTAAAAAGCACTGATATCTTTTAGCTTTGAAAGATACAGAATCCCTGAATTCCTGCCCTACTCTATCATGCACCCCTCCAAATATCCATTCTTGCCTTTTCTTAGTAATATAATCCCTGATCTTTAGCTGGGCATATTGCCACCTAATTAAATTGAAAGACTTTTCACCATGCCATAAAAGTAGTGAAGAGAGACCATGTGACCACATTTTGGCCATAGAGCTCCATGTGACTTCTGAGCAATCTCCTC
>NW_011915193.1:0-1762 GCF_000151845.1 Pteropus vampyrus | reverse complement strand
AGTCCATTTGTCATCTACTTTTCTATCCCCCTGTAGTGTACTCCAATATCTACTGCTGTATGCCCACACTGGGCTGAGGGAATCTCCTGTGGGGCTGTTTAAGGCCCTCTCCATATGCAGTACAGCTGTTTTCTTTCTGAGGTCTTGCTGCCTTTTGGATTCCACACAGGAATCAAGACAAGGTCTTCCATCTCTGTTTTCCCCAACTTTTCTGAAACATCTGTCCTGCCCTGAGTGCTGAGATTGACGGATAAACAAGCTTCTTCTTCAGAGATCCATATGCCCAATGCATTTATCTCTTCTCTTCTGATTCCTCCCATCCCCACCCCAGAGACTCTCTAGTTGGAGGTGAGAGTAGCCTGGTTCTTACTCATCTGGTTGTTTTTCAATCTACTGTTCAAACCTAGAGCTCTCCCTGTCGCCCCTGTGAACTGGCTTTCTGAAAACCAAGAGCAGAAAAACTTCTGTTTTCTCCCTTTTTGGGGCTCATTCCACTCCTGAGACAAGGAATCAGAAAGGTTTAGTTTGAGTAGGAAAGGTCTACTCTTGGGAATGGAGGGAGGGGAAACGTTTATATTTCAAAATATTATCCCAGTACATTTACTTCCTGTTTCCAACCGCAAAGTCCAGAATCAAACCTGCGCTTCCTCCATCCAGCAGCACTCTTTGAAATGCCAGTGGGAGAGTCTCTCCCTTTAGTAAGGGCTCAGTGTCTCCTGTAAGGACTTTCACTTAGTTGAGGCAGATCCACCCAGGATAATGTCCCTTATGATGAACTCAATACCAATTCATTTGAGACCTTAATAACATATGCAAAATCTTTTTTCCTTTGTCATATCACCTACTAGAGTGAAATCCTTCTTATTCACAAGCCTAGTCCACACTCGGAGCGGGTGGGGTGGGGTTGGATTATACAGGACACGCAAAACAGGAAATTGGAATCCTGGGGACCATCCCAAGAATTCTGCCTACTAGACTCTATGCATACTTGTTCTAGGCCAGCCACTATGCTAAGTATTTTTATAAACATTGTTGTGAAGATGAACAACTAAATTATACCACTTATCTGAGGCTATGGTTACTAATGGCTGTCAGCCTCATGATTTAATTGCTATGGTGTTCTGCCTTACACTCAGGTCCAAGAATGTTTCCTATATCAGGAAGACATCAAGTCCTAGAACAGACCCATAAGCCCCTGTTTAAACATAAAAGGCCACGCAGAAAACTGGATTAAGGGCTCTAGCCAATGACTGAAGAAGAGACAAAGGGAGCATTATTGTACACATATATGCAAGACATGAGACTACATTCTCTTATAGGATTCAACTTTATATTTACAATAGCACTGCAAATAGATATTAGTATCCCCATTTCGAAGGACCAATAAAATGAGGCTCAGAAAGCTAATGTACCTTGCCTAAAGCTATAGAGCCAGTATGTGGCAGACATGCATCTCAATTGGAGCAAACAAAACACCCTTACAATATCCTGCAACTGGTGCAGGTGGACAACAGTGTTTTTCATGATGTACAGATTCTATAAGTTATATATATATCTCCAGTTCTCTGATCTTTCTCTCTTCTGGATTGAGGATGCAAGTAAATTGATGTTCTGAGACTCAATTTTTACACGGTGGTATGGGTAGAGGGGAGGCGCTTTCCTCCACACCACAAACAGCCTGCTGGTGTACAGATTCAACTCAATTCTGATGCTATTTACCCAGAGATAGTATCAGATTCCCTGCAGACCCAGTGCAGCCCAG
>NW_011915192.1:0-2224 GCF_000151845.1 Pteropus vampyrus | reverse complement strand
TTGTAAAAAAACATGTAAGGGGGAAGAGGGGTACTAGATTTATAGATCTAGGATACTAGTTATATAGATCTCTAATCACTGTGTGTACAACTGAAACTAATATATTATCATATGCCAACTATAATTGAAAAAAATCGCATTAAATTGTACAATGTAAATATGAGCAACTAATTGTCTATTATACTTCAGTAAAGCTGGGAAAAAAAGAAATCGTCATGGCATGTATAGTATAGGATAGTAAATATAGTCAATAATATTGTAATAACTATGTATGATGTCAGATGGGTATTAGACTTATTGGGGTGATTATTCATAAGGTACATAAATATCTAATACCTGAAACTAATATAATTTATCTAAATGGCAATTGAAAAATAAACAAATTAAAAAAATTTTTTGGCTCTTCAGTGACTTCTATGTAGCAAAAAGAAAGAATACATTGATATAAAACATCTTTAAGATAAATTATTAAATAAAAAAATCAAGGTACAAGATAGTGTATGTAGTATTCTAAGTATTAAAAATAGAGAAGAATATGTATGAAAATATTTATTGGAACATGTGTAAACATTCTCTGGAAAACAAAACTAATATCTGTGGAAGAAAAACTGAGTGGCCTAATGTGCAGGAAGATTTATTGCAAAAATATTTATACTGTTAAATTTGAAGCCATGTGAATACATTACTTTTCAAAAATTTAAGTTAAAAAAAAAATCAGTGACACAGATTTACATTTAAATAACCAGTTGATTTAAGCACTGTTTGCACTTCAAAAAATTCTTCACATTACTGAAGGACTTCCCAAATTGAACTTAACTAGAAGTTCTAAATATTCACAAAAACAGCCTTTAAAAAAATTACAAGGCTACTAGTATTTCACTGTGTCAATATACCACAATTTATCTGTTCTGTTGATGGACCCTTGAGCTGTTTCTTGTTTTTGATTATTATACCACAATTTATCTGTTCTGTTGATGGACCCTTGAGCTGTTTCTTATTTTTGATTATTTGAATGAAGTTGCTGTGAACATTCTTGTTCATCTTTTAGTGGATATAGGCGCTCATGTGTCTTGAGTATATACCCAGGAGGGGAACTGCTTCAGCCTGAATATGGAACACGCTTCTCTTTAACCTAAACACACACACACAAACACTCTCTCTCTCTCTCTCTCTCTCTCTCTCTCTCTCTCTCTCTCTCTCTCTCTCTCTCTCTCTCTCTCTCTCTCTCTCTCTGTCTCTCTCTCTGTCTCTCTCTGTCTCTCTGTCTCTCTGTCTCTCTGTCTCTCTGTCTCTCTCGTTTTACTCACTCACTCACTCATTGGCATCTCATACAAGCAGTGTTTCCCAGTATGTAGATGGGGAAGCATTGGATTAGATAACCTTTCAGGTCTCTTCCAGCTCTGAAATAAATGTTTAATGAAAATATCTTAGGTCTTATTGTCAATAGCCTTTAACACAGAACTTTCAGTGGACATTTCGAAACAGTGTTTTAAGTCTCAAATCACATTTTGAAACATTTCTAAGTTATTTTTCATGTTATTTAATTATTAGTAGCTTAAAATTATGATATTCCTAATTTATTTTTAAAGGACCCTTTAATGAAGCTGCAAGCAAAAATAAACAGATGCTACCTGGGGGATCCAAAGAAATGTCAGATCTCCAGGCAGGTTATTTTGACCCCCATTTTGTAAGGATATTTGAAGGTGAAAGCTACGTAAGTCTGAATCAAGTGAGGAGACGGCATATGATGGAAGAAGCCAAAAAAAATCTAGGCAAAGCCTTCCTCCCTAGTAATGGAGATAAAAAGCCGTAAGTGTTTAGGAGAAAAGTCTTAAAATACATCTCCTGCTCCTTTCTCTCCTCTAGCTAAATTATTTTTCCACAGGACTTACTTATATATGATTCATTTTAAAACTGTGATTTTTAGGTTTTGTCTAAGGTGGGGACAGTTATATTGGATGATTTAGGTTGACAAGTAATTTTTATTGATTCTCTTTATCACTTTAAACCTTGAATTATCTATGTCGCTGTTCTCTATTAGTATGTGTAATAAAGGCCAACCAAATAATGAAAATACATTTGATCAAAAACCTGGCAAAAGTAGTCAGTTTAGGAGAAAGATCACCCTTGGGATATCATATCTGTGCTCTTGACTATTTCTGTTTTAAAAAAACTTTTACAAAGAATTAAAAAAGTGAACCTTGAAACTAAAAAAAAAGTGAAA
>NW_011915191.1:0-1745 GCF_000151845.1 Pteropus vampyrus | reverse complement strand
TCATACTTACTTATTTTGCCTGAGTGTTTCCACTGATTAAAATCTCCATGTGTTCTGAAGCTGAATCTGTCTCTGATGTTGGCTGTGGCACAACTCACAAACCTTAATGGCCTTTACATGCAATCACCCTTTGTTTGGGGGATATAAGGCAAGAAATATAGAGAAGCATTTGCCTGGGGCCTGAACTGCATTAATCTTAAGATGGATGTTGTCACAGAGGTATTCACATGTTTGTTAATTTTGTTTCTTTTCATGATATTTGGGGCCTCTAAAGTATTATCTCTCTTGCCCAGGTAAAAGGATGATGCCATCTATAAGTAATATTTAATCTCATTAGCTACATGGAAACACTGTTCTCTTATTTTTTTCATATATTTTATGTCTTTTTCCATTTGTCCAAACTATTTTTATCTTTGGATGTAAAGTATGTCTCTTGTAGACAGCATATAGTTGAATCATGTTTTGTTTGTTTTGTTTTGTTTTGTTTTTTAATCTGGTATGATAAGCACTAACTTTTGATTGGACTGTTTAATTCATTCACATTTAATTCTATTGTTAATATAGTTCGATTTACAACTGACATTTTAGTTTTTGTTTTTTATGTCTCATATATTTTTTATTCCTCTATTCCTCCTTTACTGCTTTATTTTTTATTAAGTGAATATTTTCTAATGTAGGATTTTAGTTTCTCTAATAATGTTTCACTATAGTTTTTGAGTTTATTTTTAATGTTGCTCTAGAGTTTATATGCATCTTAACTTATCAAAATCAGCTTCAGACTTACACTTGTTTAACTGCAGTTACACATAGAGCCATTATTACTATATAGATTCCATTTCATTCATTTTTATTATGTTACATATACTATAGCTATTAATGCTACAAACTCAACAATGCATTGTTATAGTTATTCCTTTATCATCTGTAATCGTTGCCTTAAGTGTAGTAACTTTCCTCCCCCTTTCCAGCTTTGTGTTATTATTGATAAGTATATTATACCTTTATTACATTTCTACAAATGATGAGCCCGATACTACTTCATATACATATTATTGTATACAATTGTTTTTAAAATTACATGTGAAAAGAAATGAGAAAAATATGTATTTGTACTGTTTTATGCAAAATTACCCATAGTGGAGCTATTTGTTTTTTTGTGTGCAAATTCAAGTTAATGACTGGGGTTACTTATTTTCAGTATGAAGGACTTTCTTTAATATTTCCTGTAAGGTAAGTCTTGTAGCAATAGATTATGCCATTATTTATTTATTTATTTATTTATTTATTTATTTATTTATTTATTTAATTTATTTATTTATCTAATTTTTTAAAAAAATTTTATTTATTTTTAATATTTTTAGGTGAGGCAACCCTTGGTTGACCTCACAGATTGCAAGGACCTTGTCAGCTTACAATCTCTTATTTTTTTATTTTTTATGCCTACAGCACCTGGTCTTCCTAGGTGATCTTCCATTTAAGTACTAACCGGGCCCGACCCTGCTTAGCTTCCGAGACCAGACGGGATTGGGCTTGTTCAGGGTAGCATGGCCATAGATCCATTATTTTTTAAAGCAGTGAAAGTCTTTATTTTATCTTCATTTTGAAAGATAGCTTTACTGGATATAGAATTCTTGGATAACAGTTTTTTAAGCGCTTAAAATATATTATTCCATTGCCTCTGTCTTCAATTATTTCTGCTAAGAAATCAGCTGTTAGTATTATTGGGATTTCATCATAAGTGATGA
>NW_011915190.1:0-3079 GCF_000151845.1 Pteropus vampyrus | reverse complement strand
TAGCAGTGCTGCCATGTTGCAGGACTCCAGGGGTACCTTCTGTAGTCATGCAGTGTGGGCAGCCATGGCTCAGGGCCATGTGCCTGCAAACCCTGAATCCCTGACGTGCTCCAGCTTCCTCAGGACTAATTGATGTGATAGAGAGTGCATAGGATGCAGTGGCCACACTAGGCATCTCTGTGTCTCCACTCGTTATTACACTGTGGCTGAAACAGTAGGTAGCCTGTGAAGAGGGGTCCAAGGGCAGGTCATTCCAGCCCAGCAGGGAAACCAGTCCCAGTATCTGTTTTTACAGGGCTTCCTAAGTTGAGGGGACTCCACTCACCCATTTATTCATTTACTTAATTGAGCACCTATTATGTGCCAGGCACTGGCCAAGAGTCACACATCCAACCACAAATAAGCCACAGACCTTGTTCTCAGGGAACTCAGAGTTTGATATAGATGATGTGGAAACAAAGGCTATTAAGTCGTGAAAAGATCTGGTGTGGATATATTATCCAAGGGCTATGGGAACAGAGAAGGGATTTCCCAGCTCTGCCAAAGAGAAGGCTGGGAGGTTGTTGCACAGAGGGTGCCATGTTTGAGCTGGGCCTGGTAGGAGGAGTCAGAGCTCATCAGCAAATAAGATGGGGCGTGGGGTGGAGGGGGACTGAAGGATGTCCATGCTAAAGTACAAGTCATATTGAGAGAAGGGTTAGTAGGTCAGCATCATCAGAGTGAGGGCCATGGAGGTTGGGGTCAGGGCAGGAAGGGCACTAATCTGGGAAAACTGGGACCTGGTTGCGAAGGGCCCTGTGTCCATGTTTCATCCTCGTGGGGGAAGGGTCATGGAGAATCCAGACATGACCAGAGTCCTGCCTTCAAGCCACAGAAGGATTGATTGCTTCAGAGGAGGGGAGACTGGGATGAGGCCAGGGGTGGAGGCACGGTGTCCTTTAGGAGAGGGCAAGAAGGCCCGAGAAGGCAGATGAAGGGCCTGAAGGGAAGATGATGAGGATGAGCTGCCTTTGGAAAGCCATTTCAGGAGGAGGAGTGAGAGGAGGGGGAGAGGGAGGAATCAGAGATCGCCTTAAGAAGAGAAACATGAATGAAAGCAGTTTGGGACAGGGGTAGGGAGCATGATGTGGTTTCAAACAGATGAATTTCATGTGCCTGCAGACACCCTGGTAGAGACGAATTAACAGTTGGAAGAATTCTGGCGCTCGAATACATTTTGGCATTGGACAGGGTGACCCAGGAGCAGGGCTGTTCGGGAATGGTACTCCTCAGGGAACATGAACAGAAAAGAGAGGAAGCTGAGAACAGAGCCCTGGGCACACGGCTTCTTAAGGGGCACGAGGGGGAAGAAGAGCCCCCTCAGGAGGCAGAGAGGCCAGAAGGGGAGGACTGAAAACCACAGTGGAGGAGGCAGTGATGGGCAGCGTGAAGGCCAGGGTTAAAACACCCTCAGGGCTTAGCCGTGAGAACAGCATCAGGAAGTTGCCCCAAATTTGGGGGATGGAAATCAATTTAGGAGAGGCTTCAATCCAAAGCATTCGATTGCGCAGGGCTCTTTAGCCACTTTTGGCAGCAGAGCTGGCGTTTGGATTGCTCTGGGACTGGGGGTCATTGGGGTGGGGTACTGCGGGGATAGCTGAAGTGCATGGTGGTTTGGTGCTGTGGGAAAGGGAAGCGAACTTGGGCGGGTTGGCCTGTAGAGGCCCATACACACTGAGTAGGTGGAAAGGCAGTTTTCCCAAGTGGCAGTGAGCGGAGAGGAGACGGGGAGGAGCTGTGGTCAGAGAAAGGTCCCTATCAGGTTCTGGTGATTATAACCCGGGAGAGTCTATGTGAAATGAGTTCAGACTGTCAAGTGTTATTGACAGTTGGGAAACTATTACCAGGGCTGTGTCTAAAAGGATTTATTTAGTGCCAGATATGGAGAACAGAATGGCAGTTGGGGGTGGCACAAACGTGAGACCAGCCCTCAGCTCACAGGGAGGGTCTAGATTAAGACCAGAAAAGATGCCCAAGACACTAAAGGGTTGAGAGAGGGCAGCAAAAGTAGTCTCTAGAGTGAACAGTGACACTCCAGCTGGGCCAGCAGTGCAGGAGGAACGGTTTGTGATGCCGGTTGGGGTGCTGGGCTGGGCTTGGACCTGTTAAGTTTGGGTGCCATAGAAGGGGGGGTTGTTGGGGCGGGAACGTGGAGGGAGCTGAGGCCCTCTGGCCTGGGCTTGGGAGAGAGAGCACTGCTGGTGCAAGTCTTGGTGCCTCCTGCACACTGACTTGTCTCCCACCCAGGGAACGTGGGCCCCTAAGAAGGAGCCATACACCCGGGAGATGCTGGCGATCTCCTTCATCTCGGCTGTCAACCGCAAGCGGAAGAAGCGGCGGGAGGCGAGGGGGCTGGGCAGCAGCACGGACGACGACTCCGAGCAGGAGGCGCACAAGCCGGGGGCGGGGGCGGGGGCGCCGGCGCCAGGGACCGAGGAGAAACCCGAGGAGCGGCTGCCGGGGGCCACCGCCCGTGAGGCCCCCGGGCGCCTCAGCCCCCGGGCGGCGCGGGAGGAGCCGCCGGCCGCGGACACGCGCTCTATCGTCTCTGGCTACTCCACACTGTCCACCATGGACCGCAGCGTGTGCTCGGGCACCGGCGGGCGGCGCGCGGGCGCCGGGGACGAGGCGGACGACGAGCGCAGCGAGCTGAGCCACGTGGAGACGGACACGGAGGGCGGCGCGGGGCCTGGCGGGCGCCTGGTGCGCCGGCCCTCCTTCAGCTCGCACCACCTGATGCCCTGCGACACCCTGGCCCGGCGCCGCCTGGCCCGGAGCCGCCCTGACGGCGAGGGCGCGGGCGCGGGCGCGGGGCGGGGCAGGCCTCGCGTTGCGGAGCCTCCCGGCTCGGCCTCGTCCAGCAGCCAGGAGTCGCTGCGCCCTCCCGCGGCCTCCGCGGTGGCGGCTCTGGGCGCGCGGCCCTCGCGCCTCGAGGCGCTGCGACTGCGCCTCCGCGGCACAGCCGACGACATGCTGGCGGTGCGGCTGCGGCGGCCGCTGTCGCCCGAGACCCGGCGGCGCCGGAGCAGCTGGCGCCGCC
>NW_011915189.1:0-1202 GCF_000151845.1 Pteropus vampyrus | reverse complement strand
CACTGCAAGCCCGGCCTCTTTCTTGTACTGCCACTGAGGGGCACGTGGTAGATGCGCCCTGAGAGGCTGGGGAAGGTGCATGGTAGGCTGCTCACTATCCAGTGCCCTTGGCGGGCCTTGGCCATCCATCTCCTTGTCACTAAAGTGCTCCAGTAGGTGAGGACGGAGAAGCAGCGAAGTGAGCACACGTGAAAGCCTGAGCCCTAGCCCGACGAGGGTGCGACCAGAAAAGGTTCGCTCTGCCTTCCCACACTACGGCAGCTGCATCGACTACCTGTGTCCCGCACTCAAGATGGCGGCGGCGACTTCAGCTGCCCCCTGCCCTTCTCCATCATGGCGGCGCCTCGACCCGCCTCCCTGGGCGCCAGAGTCATGTGACCCACACAATGGCTGAGAGCCTACTCCAGGCTTCCCGGCAACGCCGAGTGAAAGCCATGACGGCCGCCGCGGGTTCGGCGGGCCGAGCCGCAGTGCCTCTGCTGCTGTGCGCGCTGCTGGCGCCCAGCGGCGCGTATGTGCTCGACGACTCCGACGGGCTGGGCCGGGAGTTCGACGGCATCGGCGCGGTCAGCGGTGGCGGAGTGAGTGGCGGACTGTGGGTCGCGCGGGGGCGCCGAGGTCCCGCCCCACAAGCCCCCGCCCCACAAGCCCCCGCGGCGCAGCCCAGCGTTTGGACGCGCTCCGGTCGCGGCGCAGCTCCCGGCGGGCGCTCGTCGGAGGGCGGTCGCTGAGGGTCCGGTGTAGGGCCGAGATCGGCACTTGTTAGTTTAGGATGAACCGGTAGAGGCAGGTGGATTTAATAGATGAGAATCCCGCGGTCTACCGACTAAGCGACAGGTCTAGATAGTGGCGAAGCTGGGGCTCAAACCCTCACCCTTGGCGACGGGCCTGGGCTCTGTCCGCTGCAGAGGGCGCTCCGGAGGGTCGCTCCAGGAACGCCAGGGAACTGGGGAGCGTTTGTTTGGCGAAGAGGGTGCCCCAGTGGGGGTGCTTTGGCTGTGTTTCCTTTTTCTGGGGAGGTGTGTTAGGGAGACAGAAACCCCTGGAACGGCGAGTGCAGGCGCGGTTGGGTCTCTTTGAGAGGGGCGAATGCTGAACAGATTTTTGTTTGGAGGCCTGACAAATGCCCTCAAGACCTCCTTTGGGAAGAAAGAGACCTGGAACTAATCTGGGAACCTTTTTTTATTTTAAATCGGCAGGGC
>NW_011915188.1:0-2168 GCF_000151845.1 Pteropus vampyrus | reverse complement strand
TCAGCTTGTGTTCAATTAAGATTTATTAAAGTGTGTGGTTTTAGATTTATCAAAAATTAAGGAAATTAGCACAATGTATATTTTCAAGTCTTATTTCAAAATTTTTATTTATGATGTAAAAATAAATGTTATAGATTGTTTTTAAAGTCAAATTTGCAGAATTTTAATATTATACTTTAAAAAGGCCTTATATGAACCTGAGAATAGATATAGAATCATATAAACTGTTTTTAGTATTTTTGTTTGTTTTTAAGTTTCAAAATTCTGGCTTTTTCTCCCCAAATAGTCAATGAGACATTCTTATTCAAACATATAATAATTGGTCCGATACTAGTTTTGTGTTCAACATGTTAATTTTTTTTTGCAAGAGTTCTCAAAAATAATCAAGAAATTACATGGTGAGCACTTGTGATGAAAAAGCCTATAAATTTAATTACCAACTCTCATGAAATTTGAAAAATAGAAGATATGGCTAGTTTTCTCAATAATTAAAGTCAAGCAAATTAATAATTTTCTAAATTTTAATGGTAATAACTCGAACTCACTTATTTCTTAGACTTCTTTGTATTCTAATTTTTTTTTTTAAATCCGATTCTTCAACACGACTTTCAATTTCACATTTTCTCCCATGGTAGAGTATCTCTAATGCTATTATATTATTTCATTATTAAATTCAAGTGTAGGTTCCGGCTTATAGGATTTGAGCTAGAACCACAGAAAACTCCAGTGACTCTACCTCTATATAGACCCTACATTAAGAAACATTGAACTATGTGAAGAAATTAATTTAGAGACATTCAGAAATAGAAGAATATTCAGAAGGACATTTACCAATTACAAATTAAAATTGGTTTTATTATATTTCCTTCTAACAACGATATGTAAGTTCTCAGATAAAATCTTCTGACATTGTGTATTAATGGGAATTCTGTGTTCAATTAATTATATAAATGTATATTTTTTCTCTTTCCATATATTTCTTATTTAGCATTGTACTTTCCAGTCAATTAGAAATGTTCAAAGTTTGAAGTTTGTTTTATTACTTTAAAATAGCAATGGTTTTCAAAACTACATATATACATGTGTGTGTACATGTGTATATACACATACACACATACACACTATATAGTGAGGATGACATTATAAAATGTCATTTTAATAAAAATGTCATTATTAAATTATAAAATGTCATCCTCACTATATAGTGTGTATGTGTGTATGTGTATATATACATATATTTATATATTTCTATTTCTATTTATATGTATAAATATACACACACATATTTGGAAACCTTCTAGGTGCTGAGTCCTTAGGTCTGAATAAAATAAACATTCATAGAAAGAGTAATTCTTTATGATCTGAGTTTAGATGTATGCAGATTAAAAGGATTATTCCTACACTTTGGGTTTAGCAGCATGAAGAACAGTGGTATTAATGAAAGAAATGAAGCAATTCCAAATGCTTGTCAGAAGGGATTAGAAAATAATTGTCTACTTACCGGTAGTATAGTTGCCTTCCAGTCATTTGATCTGTGATTTTTTTCAACTGTCCTGTTGCTTTTTGGATGAAGAGTTGTCTGGTGGATATGGGTACAGCTTGAAGGAAGAGAAACATTGTAAAGCAAACAACTTTTTCCAATCCATTCTATCATTGCTGTGAAAGCCCTTCAAGTGTCCCAGATTTATATGACGTATTGGTACCAAATTCTCACCTCATCTTCATGGCCTCATCTCCATGGCCTCATCTCCTGCTCCCACATGGCATTGAAACTAATGCCTCCATGATTCCTAGATAGACAGACCTCTGAGAGCTGCTGCAACACCAATTGATTGTTCTCTATTTTGTGGTTTACTCTAATTTGAGGCCTCTGGGATTTTGCTTCCTGGAAGGTCATCCACACATTTCAAAGATGTTTGTTATATTTTATGCAGCTTTTCTAGATTTTTATTTTATTTCATTCACATCTGTTTATTTTATTTTTGTATCACAAGATGTATAGGTTATTTTTTTTATGTATTGCCAGAATATGTGGCCTTGTGGCCACTTTTTACTCAGCCACCCACTTGAATATACGGGCGACTAATTTGGTCATATAATTTCCATAAGAACTTATTCTCTAATTTATTTATTTATTTTTAAAGCATGTAAATTTTCTTTTGAGTATC
>NW_011915187.1:0-2229 GCF_000151845.1 Pteropus vampyrus | reverse complement strand
AGAGAGACATGACGTGTAACCCCCAAGTAACCCAGGATTCCGGAGATGGCCTCTCCCCCTTCCTCACGTGCTATCCTGACTGTGGTAGCCAATCCATTCCTTTTCTTGTGTTTCTTGCTGTGTGCTTTAAGTTGATTTAACAAACCATGAGATCCAAGCATCTTAATTTGGTCTGAAAATTCTCTGTTTGGGTACCACTGAAATTGTTTTTGAGGTGGTGTCCTTGGAGGTGAGCGTAAGATCGAGGTAATTTTCTACAAGACAGCAAGGATAAAATGTTAGAAACTATTATAAAAGAAGACTTGACATACGACTCAAGGATGGACCTAGCATATCACTGACCTTTCAGGAAGGAAAGGGGAAGGCGTGGGCAGGGTTCTCTGAGGTTCTGGGGCGGCATCTGCTTCCTCACGGCCACCAGCTGGAGCCTGAATCTTCATGTGAATGTTGAGTCAGACAACCCTCTGTCTTAGTGATTCCCACATGGCAAGGAAAAATCACGAAGCCAGGATTTGGGTATTTCTTTTGCTTCATACCAATTAAAATACTAGTATTTTACTTTTTATACAAGACAAGGGCCCCATGACCATCTATGACTTGTCCTCAGAAGAGTGCCTCAGAAGAGTGAGAAGGAGGTCAGAATCCAGGACTAAAGTCCTTCTCCCTCCAGGTGGAATAATTGAAAAAAAAGGGGGAGGGGGCTTGGGAAAATTAATTACCCTAGGAGAAGAGGAAACTACCCTGAGACTCGACTTCACCTTGGAGGAAAAATAGGGATGAAGTGGAGGGAATCTAGCTCTGGGCAATGGTTGATTGCCTGGGCTGGGGAATGGGTTTGAGAACCTTCTTCCTCTCATCTCTCCTCGTTCCCTACCACACCTTTCTCATCTTTTACTTAACGCTCCCCAATAATTCTAAAATGGTTCTAAGAGAGAGTTAAGGAAATACATGTTAAGGGTTGAAGTCTCTAGAAAAAATGTGAATGACGAATAAGTATAAGATGTTCAGCCTCACTTGTAATTCCAGGAACAGGAATTAAAAACAGTACGATTTCTTGGGAGAGTTTTAAACAACTGAGGAAGGTAGTCTCAACTCTTTCTGGGTAAGGAGACCTTTAATCTTGTAACTCTAGGGTGACGCCTCAAGATATAAATGAATCTGACTTCAGGTTGTTTTTTTTTTTTATTATGGTAGTGAAATAATACTATTATATCAACAAAAGTTGCAGGTATTTGGGAACTTAATAAAAGCATAATATCTAGGATTTATTGAAATCATAACTCAAGGCACTCTTGTGAGATGACAGTCCTTTTTTCTTTGTCATTGGTCTTGTGGAGATTTCATTGGGAGAAATCAGAGCTGACAACCAGCCTTGAGTTTTGCAAAAGGAAATTATCTGGTCTCCATGTTACCTTCTCTTTCTTCCTCTCTTGACCTCTGCCCCATCCACTCCCATTCCGAGTCCTGCCTGTCACACAACCACTGGAGTCTGGGCGATAGAACTAATGAACTGCCAAAATCCAGGTACCTTGTTTTAGCTCTTCCTCCTTCCTCATCCAGTGAAAATTGAGATTTGGAGGTTTAGCTGAGAGCTCTCTAGCTGGGCCCCCTTCTTAAATAAAACCGATCACCGAGCATCATCTATGAACAGAAATACGAAGAAGGAACATCTACCCGTCCCCTCCACCCTTTACTTGTCGAAGGGCAGATTTCTATTCCACATACCAGAAGAGACCTCCTAGTCTCTTCCCGTCTCAGTCACCTCCTGAGGTATCAGAAAATGAACCTGAAGCCTCTCTTATTGCAGAAATATCATGAAGCATTTCTCTTATGCTTTGGTCTATCCACATCTTACCGCCAAAATTGACAGCTCTACGAAACGTCAGGGATGCAGGGCGAGGGAGGGCTACCTTCTGCAGGGAATATGGCAGATCCCTCAGAAAGCTCTGCAATCCTTCTAAGGAAGATGAAGAGGAGAAGCTTCTTGTGCTGGGTCATCACGTGCTCTGAGCCCACTTTCCAGAATTAGTGGAAGAAGTTTAGTAAGAGTTCACTGGCCCCATCGTCGTGACCATCAAGAAAGTTCACCAAAATATTTAAATCAAATAGCAGTACCCTGGGAAACAGAAAAGCTGGCAAAACCACCTATTTGGGGCTTCTTTTATAAACTGGTCTAACTTAACTGTGGTGGTGCCTTTTGCCTCAAGCCTTTGAAACTAACAAGCCGGG
>NW_011915186.1:0-2998 GCF_000151845.1 Pteropus vampyrus | reverse complement strand
TCATCCCAGAGCGGGGAGACTCGTGTTTACCAGTTACTGACGTGCTGGCCTCTGATCGTGGCAGAGAAGCCCACGTATGTCTCCCTAAATCCACCCGATGGCTCTGACAGGTAGGTTTCCTTTCACAAGCAAATGAACCAACTGAAACCCTCAGAGAGTAAGGACCTCGGGCCACAGGAGTCATGGAGCTGGGGCCTGAGCACCTTCCACCCAGAGCCCAGACTCTGTCGATCCCACCTCAGTGCCTGTCAGGGTCCACTTCCCCGGTGAAGGTTCCCACACCCCGGTCTCTGCCCCTGCAGACTGAAACCTGTCCCTAGTTGCATAATACCGTGTACCCCGATCTCTACTCCTGTACCCCGATCTCCATTCCTGCCATACCTTACTCCCTGATCTCTGTTCCCACAATACCATGTACCCCAATCTCTGCCCCACAGTACAACACACCTCTATATCTGCTTCTGCAATACCATTCCTCCCAAATTCTGTTCCTGCACCCTAACTTCTACTCTTGCAATACCTTACGCCCTGATTTCTGTTCCCATGATCCTGTGCACTCCATCACTGCACCCACGATCCCACGCACCGCACCTCTGCTTTCTCAAATCCTTTCCACACAGGGGGCCAATACCACGCAGAGATGACGTTCATTGTTTCCGGGTTAATTGAGGTGCATTAACTCGGCTTTCCCACAAGCACAGGAATCATGTCTGTCCCAAGGGCCTACACAGCAGCCACACCACTCAACACGAGCGGCCTAGAGAGCACCCCGAGCTGACTCACCTTTGTCAGGGAAGCCGGACTTGGGGGCCTTCCGGTCCCTCAGCAGGGCCTTGGTGTTCTGAATCTGCGTGATGAGCGAGGCTGAGGGTTGTTTGTGCGAGGGCTGGTTCTTGTCCAACTTCTTGGAAAACGGCCGATGAAGAAAATCCCCTCTTTTTTCTTGTTCTTTGGGCTTTTTATCCTTCAAATCGGAAGCAAACACATGTATGTACTCAGATCCACACGAGAATATACGACGTGATCCCTGTTTGAAGAGTTATCCAAGTAGATGAAGAGCTCCAGCTTTTCACGACTCTATGCTCCCAAATGCATGTTGAACAAGGCCAGAGCCGAGGCCCCGCAGATGCTCCAGCTCCCTCCCCCTGGGCCACAAGCAGGCTTTGGTCGTTGCCAGCTCCCTGCACTGAGCTGCTTCAAGGTGTTCCAGCAAGGGTAAGGTCATCCCTAGGAGGTCAAGTATTCTAGAACGAGTGTAACAAGCTAAGGCAAAGCAGATGAGGACTTCTGGAAATCCGCCGTGTTATTTAAAGTAGGGCCCTGAGATTCTGCCCACTGCAGTGGTTTTGCAAAAACAACTTTGCAAAGAACATGCAGCCACTTCATCTTGACATCTGTTCCTGTGTGTTCGATTAAGCTGAGATGTGGACAAGAAACCCTCCCTGGGTGAGTTTCTGACGCTTTCCCGCCCCCTGGTCATGTGAGCACTTAACTTGTGTACCTAAAACTGGCACCACTTAGCCATTTTTGCAGTAATCTTGCCTTTACTGAATTCGATTATAATCCCTCTGATGGAAGTGAATTTGACTATTGTATCTTCAAACCCACAGCCTTGAGCATAAAGCCAGGCACATGGAGAAGATTTAATAAATAGTTATTGAGTATTTAAAAAAAGAAAAAAGAAAAGAAAGCCAGTGGAAGCTGAAAGGAATGAAAATGAACTGAGTTCACGCTTCTGGGAAGGGCGATGCCGCTAAGAAGTTGTTCTTTTTCTGGCCCTAAAGACTGTGTTTGATCTTTACTATCAAACGGAGGCAGCTGAATCCCTGACCTCACCCCGAGTGAGGGGAAAAAAGGCAGATTTTCACATTTTTGCCTTACACTTTAAGAGCATCTGCAATTCGAGAGCGCTCATCTATTTTTCATTGACGTTGTTGCAAAGCTTCTCAAGGAAACATCTCCTTGCACTGGGACAGCCTTTTCCAATGAGGACTTTCAAAGCCTTCATGGACTGGGGTTCATTATTCTAGTGTTCGAATGGGAAAGAGTGGCAAGGAAGCCATGGAAGTGGGGATGCCGAGCTGAGCCTGAGTGTCACCGCAAGGGGTCTAAGCCACGGCTGAGGTGGCCTGTCCCCAGTGGAGGCATCTGAGCAGCCGCTATCAGCCTTTACTAAGGACACTCGGAGTGTCAGATGCTGCACGAAAGCCTGTCCCACGAAGAGGCCAGCTCTGTTACCCGGTCTTACAGTCAAGGGAACAGCTGGAGGGGTTAAATAATCCACCCAGGAGCAAGAGGAAAACTCAGATTTTCGCAGCCTTGAAATTCAGAGCGCTTAACCCTCGACTCCACAGTACCCTCTGAGAGCCCGGGGCAAGGCCGGGTGATTCCAGGGGTGGACAGAAAGGCCGGACACAGCACTGGCCAGAGGCGGAGACCACGCTAGTCCTGGGGCTGCAGGTGGGTATCCGGGATGCTACGAATGAAGCCACGTGTCCCAGGTTATCACACAGGACGCTACCGAGCGAGAAGGGGCCCGAAGCTCCAGGTCGCCTTGGCCAAGGCCAATCATAATTCACCACCTTCCTCTCTCCCTATTTCTGCAAAACACCCATAGGCCCTCTTGTCAAAGGCAAAAGAAAACGAACTTTCACACTTTCGAAGGGGACATGACAGGCCCATCCGGAGAAGTCTGACAGAATTTCCTCCTTTCGCTCTGTGCTTTCGATCTCTCTTCTTATGAGAAAAAATAAAATAAAAAATCCCCAGGTCTACATGTTAACACCTTAAACAGGAAAAAAAAAAAAAAACCAAACGTATTTTTGTGATATGCTGCGAAAGGGCATTTAGAAGAAAAGATGAAATTGCAGTTCCCCCCCTTTTAGGGACTGTGTCTTAGGACAGCGGGCACTCCTTCCTTTGAGCTGCCTTGCTGGCGCCTTCACGGGTGCATCTCAGCTCCTTTCCAAACCTCCTTGGGTTCTCAAAAGCTAAAAGA
>NW_011915185.1:0-4045 GCF_000151845.1 Pteropus vampyrus | reverse complement strand
CACCTTAGTTTTCCATGCTATAGCCAATTGGCTCCTGGGCTACCAAACCTTACCAGCATAATACTACACAAATTAACATGAGAATAGATCAAACACAAGAGAAAATGACGCATTCAAGAGACATGGTAAACACAAGATGTTTGAGGCTGCTGCTGGTCTAACATGACATACTGTTTTATAGCAAAACTTCATTTTTCATAAGTAGAAAGAGTACGATAAATAGTATATAATAAAATACGTAAACCAGTAACATAGTCGCTTATTATTATTATCCAGTATGACATGCGGTACATATCTGTGCTATACTTTTATATGACTGGCAGAGCAATTGGTTTCATTATACCATCATCGCCATGAACTTGAGTAATGCATTGAGCTATGATGTTAGGACAGCTTCAAGTCACCAGGCAATAGGAAACTTTCAGCTTCATTATAAATTTACAGGACCACTGTGGAATACGTATATGCACATCTGCATCAAATGTTCCAAATGCCTAAATGCTCAGTGATCATTGCTGCTTTGTGTGATAGCAGTGTTAATTTTTATTTTCTTCTTTGTTTTTCTATTTATTTGCCACAAGAAACCAAGGTTTAAAAAAATTATGTTTAATTAATCAGAGGAAAAAGGGTAATTTTTTTAAGGTATCTAAAACAGAAGGGGAGGAGATAATGAAATGTGATTAGTGGCAGAGTTAATAATGAAAAGTATACATGTAAGTAGCTATGTAAGAAAAAATACATGGCAATTAACAAATATCAGCCCAAAATTTATTTTGATGGATTGACAACTTTAAATATTCTAGAATATACCTGTGACTGAAGTGGTTTAAAGAATTTTGAAACACTAAATACTTGGTCAAAAATACTTAAATTTTTTTTTTCAGTATTTATACTTTATACTTCAAAATAAATAATTTAAATAAATTAAATATTTATACTTTTAAATTTTATTTTAAAAATATTTATAGTTGACCCTAAGAAAAATACTTATATGAGATGATGTGTATCTATTTTTAAGTAACTACGACCCTTTGGAACCTAGAAGGCATTATTCTAAGTCTTATCATTGAAAAGGAGCTATTTGTTACTCTACACACTCTCCGGTGCTTTAATTTAATGGCTCTCTATGATCAAAAGCTCTTCTTGGTCCAGGAAAAAGCATCTCAGAGTAATGAATTAGGTGGAAGTACAATAGCCATATAGCACATTCCCTCCAGAGGGAAATTCAAGTTTCATTACGTCAAATTGGCCTTGAAATTGCAACTACTCCTCACAAATGTTAGTTTTTAATAGAATAAAATGTCATCCTGTGGGAATGGCACTTTACAAACCTGGAGATGTGTTTTCAAAACAAGTTTTTTTATTCATATTACTAAATGTAAATGCTCAGCTGAGAACTGAGTCATCGTTTCTCTAATTAAATTTTTAACCTGAAATAAAGAATGCGCTGAGAAAGCCCGACTTCTCCATCAGAGCGGCAGTAATTCCAACTAAAAACCAGATTACATAAGTGATAACACTTATCTTTATCCATTTGGTTCCACTAAGACAGAGCTCCGATAAAATGCTAGAATATTCGGATCCATGACTCCATGGCCAACTTTCCCTAAGATTCCTTTTCACCTGAGTACTTCCTCATTCCATTTGCCTCTGATGATGCCCCTTCTCAGCCCAAAGAGAGCTTGGAAAAGCTGGTCTAGCTCCAGATAGTGTGCATTATAAACATGGCAAAGGCATGGGTGCTTCGTTTTGTTTGTCATAAGTAACCTGTGTTCATTCTTGCAGGAGGGTGGTTTGAAGAGGAGACTCTAGGGGACCGTTGGTTGTGCTACATGAGACATGCACTTGCGGTGTCACCATATGATTCAAAATGCTCTCCCCTCCTAGAGATTCTTCTCTCTCCAGCGCAAAAGAAAGGTACTGAAATTAAGACTGAGTGCTGACCAGAACTACTCAAAATAGCTACCAGTCACGTCCCTGCGGCTCCCTTCGCTAAGAAAATCTGCTACCAAAAGTTATTTGTTTATATTTATATTTAGTATAATATCATGATTTACATGTAATAGTATAGATATCCACACACACATACATTTGTGTATATACATATACAGTTAACCCTTCAACAACACGGGCTGGAACTACATGGGTATACTTGTACACAGATTTTTTACAATAAATACGGTAACTGTATTTTCTCTTATGATTTCCTTAATAACATTTTCTTCTCTGTAGCTAACTTTGTTGCAAGGATACAGTATATGACACATGTAACGTACAAACTATGTGTTAATTGAATATTTATGCTATCGGTAAGGCTTCCGGTCAACAGTGGGCTGTTAGCACAATCAGCCTTCTGCATCTTCAAATTCCCAACCACAGACCAAAATCCCTCTTCTGGATCAGCAGTTGGTTGAATCTGTGGCTGTGAAACCTGCAGATATGAAGAGCCAACGGTAGTTAAGTTTTGGGGAGAATCAAAAATTATACGTGGATTTTCAACTGCACGGAGTCAGTGCCCATAATCCTTGAGTTAAGGGGCCAGTCAAGGGTCAAGTGCAAATACATATATACAGTTATGTGTGGATGGTACAGACACAGACACAGACACAGACACAGACAGACAGACAGACAGACAGACAGACAGACACACACACACACACACACACACACACACACACAAGGTTCACGCTCCTCAGTTCATAGCGAACTTGTAAAAGCTGGCCGAGCAATACCGCTGACCACACTTAGAGACTGTGAGTGCCCTGCGAACCTAGCATGGTGGAGCAAAGCAGTGGGAGACGCACCGGTCACTGCCCGAGACCACGTGTGGAGAGTTATCGGCCACAAGCACCCCGCTTATGCCTGAGGCTTTGGACTGTGGTTTGTTCCTTGCTGATTCATGGCCTAACTAGCTGCTCATTCATACCTTTATTGGAAAACCCTCAGTGAAATTCCAAACACTCTGATGAAATGTTTTCTTGGGCCAATCTGGTTTTACCATTATCTGAGAAGTTTCCCCAAATGGAGGACTTTCCGTGCTAAACTTGAGAGAGTCCTGGATACACCAGGACAGCTGGTCCCCCTAATCTGCAAAATGGGAACAACGGTACCCACCACAAAAGGCCACTGTAAGGAATAAATTATATTATGCAGCAAAGCATCTAGGACAGAGCCAAGCAGATAGTAAGAGAGCTATCAATGTTAATTATCATTATCAGTATTACATCCTCGTGGGCAAAGCAAAGAGCGGCATTCAGTTCTTTCCCATAGGTATTTGAGATTTGGAGGTCGTGAAATCCCTCTTCTGCTCCAGGTAGACAGAGGAATTGCTAGGCGTCTGAGCTTCAGCCCAGCATCTCTACACAGCGATTGTAAGACTTCTCAAGCGCAGCTGCTACATCTTCCCCTTCCTTAGACCCTCAGACCACACTCGGTGCTCAGCGGGCAGCCAGCACTGCTGGCCACTCTGCCGTGTGCTATCACAGAGCTCCAACAAAGAACAGGTAGTGACCAAGAGAGGAGCTTCATGGAACAAGAGTGTCTGAGCAGAGGCAGAAAAACAACCAGACGCCTTACCCAAAGCCAAGGGGTGGGATGGGATGTAAGACAAGAATTCAATAGGGGATAAAAAAATGGCAGAAGTAACGCAGGGTGGGAGATGAGAATGAGTCAAATGGCTCAGAGAATGGGCAAAAGAAGCAAGCAGGATTATAAAATGTTTTGGCAGCAATTTGGCTTCAGAGACTGACAAATTTATAAAAAAAAAAAATTATAGTCAAAGAGACGGATCCAAACCTCCATATATCTCCATGGGAAACATCCCAAAAATGTATGTTTGCAAATAATAGCATCGCCCATCTGTTGCACTGTTGGTACTTTGTTTTTTTTTCTTCTTTCAGGAAAGAGCTGAAGGGTCCATTAAAAGTCTCATGACATGGCCAAAATATTTTTTCTGCTTCTGGCTGGTCACCTGTCACCCTGATACCTAGGTGGCCTTCTTAACAGTCCCTGCAAAGGCACAGGCTGGTTCTGGGGCTGGATTTTT
>NW_011915184.1:0-978 GCF_000151845.1 Pteropus vampyrus | reverse complement strand
TGGAGACAGTGCCCCTCTGGGCCTGGGTCTGAGGGGGGCCCGGGTGTCTTCTTTTGCTTTCCCCTCTTCCAGAAATATAAGAAGGCGTCTCCCAACCTCTGAAGTCTGGAGTATCAGTGTGTAGTCTGTACTGCCAGAGCAGGGTCCTTGCTGCAGCTTCCACCCAGGGAATGGAGAGGGGTAGGGAGAGAGAAGAGGGCGAGATGAAAACTCTCCTGCGAGCATTACAAACTTCCGTAGCTGCCCCAGGCCACAGCTAGAGAGGCGTGTCCCTGTCCCCCATCCTTAACATAGGGGCCCACGCACTTCTGCCGGGGTTGCTGCTACTCTGCTCATCTTCCTTCGGTACTAGCCCGGGAGAGCCAAGCCCCCCCACCCCCTGCGCTGGTGTCCGCCAGGCGGCGCCCTTCCGAGAGCCAAAGGGCTGCGGGCGACTTCGCGGGTAAACCAGACCCCCCAAGGGGAAACTGACCCCAGAGCACCCCTGAGGAAAGGCCGGTACCCCGGCTGCGACGGCCCGCACAGGCGTTTGGCTCGACCCCTCCTTCAACCCAAGAAGAAAAGCAGGCGGCGTGGGAGGCGCGGGGCCGGGACTACGCAGCGGGACTCCCGGCGCAGTGCTCCCTGCAGGGTCCGCGCAGCCCTCCCGCCTCGATTCCCCAACCCCGGGGCCAGGGACCCGCGCCCCGGGCGGCTCACCTTCTCTCCGGTCAGCACGTGCAGCCCCTCGCGCACCTTGGCGAAGGAGCCCTCGCCCTAGCTTCCTGCTGCCGATGAGGTAGTTGCCCACGCGCTTGTGGTGCTGGAAGTCGCGCAGCCGTTCGTGGGGTACGCCGCTCACATTGACCGGCAGGAGACTTCCCTCGCATGTCGCTGCCGGACTGGCCGCGTCTTCGGCGTCTACCGCCGCTCCCGGGCGCCGTCGGTTCGTCTAGGAGCCCGGTCCCCCGCCGTCGCCGGCATCACGTCTGTCCGCGG
>NW_011915183.1:0-3590 GCF_000151845.1 Pteropus vampyrus | reverse complement strand
CCTTTTCCAGGATCTTTTTTCGAAGTTTCTCAATGTTCTTCTAAAATTAGAGATCCACAGTTAAACCTGTACAAGTGTAGGAGAATGTCTCCTGTTGTCATCTGACCAGCTCTCTAAGGATGAGTTTTTAAAGAACCCAGTGCTGACTCAATAAACTTGTGGTCTGTGATCATTTCACAGTTTTAAAAAATGTCATCGTGATGTCTACCCAGTGATTTCTACAGTTCAGGTAGTGTTTGGTTTAGGACTCAAAGGATGAGGGTTTCACAGTGAAATCATTCTTTTTTTCTGGCTTGACATTAATGATATATTGTACCCCATTGTGGAACTGTCAAATGTCTTTACCTTACTTTTTTGAAGATAGCTTTATAAAAACATGAAATGTTTAAATACTTCAGGAATAGGAGAACTATTTGTCAGCCAACTTGACATTACCATGTAGAGGATATTTTTCTCAAGCAGAAGAATTAAGTAAGTCAGTGATTACGTGTAAGAAAAATTGCCAGTCTGAAACACTTCTCAAACTTCATATATTTATCTATAATTTTTACATCAGCACATTTTTGATAGTACATACGTATGATTATTGTATATCTTTAGTGTGTTAGGCAGTGTGTAGAAAGGAAGCATAGTTTCGGTCTCCTATCACTTTGCAACATTGCACCATGTAACAAGTAGAACATATGCCTGTGTAAATATGGTCACATGTAGTAAAATATATAAATATATAAAATATGTAAATATTTATTTTTCTTTTTTCTTGAGTAAATCCAGGTAGGCAGAACATTATCAGACACATGAACCTAAATGTGAGACACTTCATTCCTTTCCAGACTCATAGTTTTTCAGAGATGAACTGGAATTTAAGAAAGATTTTTAATGAAGAAGAAATGATGGTTTAACAGATGGCAGATGGAAGCTTGTTCTAAGTTTTTGAAATAGCATATACTGTCCTATAAAGCATCTATAGAAGGAGAGAGACATAAGGGGAAATGAGTGGTATTTCTTGATTAGTGTGTTGGTAACAGGTGGGGAAAATGATGGAGGTGATATAGGTAGGCGGGCTGAGGAGAGTGACATGGACACCCAGACTTTTTGCCAATGCAGGATGGAGCACCACTGGAAGCCTTTGAAAAGGAAGCTAATTTTTGCAGCAGCAAAGGAAGAACTACCTATTTGCTAAATGAAATAAGATAGAATACAGATAATAAAGAGAAGAATTAGCATATGGTGCCAACATTCAACACAATTAGAAAGCATTCCAGCAACTCTCTCTTTCCCCACCTAAGAATAAGCCTCTGAACTAAGTGCAATGAGAAGCAAGTTTAACTGAAGAGTCTCTACTTTCCATAACACATATCCATCAACCTTCTAACATATACATGCTACAACTACATGGTACTTTATTTCCATTGATGAACAAAATAGTGATGGTCCCAGTCCATGTAGAGCTTATAGTTTGGGGAGGAATACCCCCCCCCCCAAAAAAAAAGTGAATACCTTACAAATTGTACTAGGTGCTACAAAGAGGAAATAGCAATGTACAGTAAGAGAGGCTATTGGAAAATGGAGAGGGAGAGGGAAAACTACTTTAGATAGCATAATGTTAATAGAAGCTTTTCCCAAAAAGGTGGTATTCGAGATTGACACAAAATTAGAGAAGTTGGCAGTCAGGGGAAAGAACATTTCAGGAAGAAAGCAGCATTTGTGATGATCTTAACTCAGGAAAGAGCTTAGTGTGTTTGAAAAGTTCAAGAATGCCAGTGTGGCTGGAACGTGAGTTGCAAGAAGAAAAGCAGTGAGAGATGAGACTCGGCCTGATCATGCTGTTTTGTAGGCTCCGTTAAATTATTTTATTTTAAGTAAAACAGGAAGTCATTGGAGGGTTTTTAGTAGAAGTGTGGCATAGTCAGATTTACGTTTTTATGAGATTATTTTGGATATTGCATTGAAAATGGATAGAGCCAAGTGGCAGGATTATAAATAGACCTCTATAATAATATACACAAGAGGTGATGGTGGATTTCATTATAGTAGTGGCAGTTGAGACGAAGAGAATTGAATGGAATCAAGATATTTTCATAGTTGAGTTGACAGGACTTGGAGATAGATTAGATATGAGTGATAAGAAAGAAGAAGAAATCAAAACCCATTCTCAGGTTTGAGCAACAGGGTGAATGCTGATACCATCTATGGGGATGTGGAAGACACACGGAAATAAAGTTGGGGAGTTGAGAATTAGAGGCACTCTTTTTTAGATATATGAAATTCGAGATGCCTATAAAATGTCCAATTGAAGATTTCAAATAGCTGCTTAATATGTGGGTCTGGAGTTCAGAGATGTCTGAATTATAGATATACATTTGGAAGTTATCAACATATATGTAGTATGAGAAATACTTGTATGAACATAACATAATATGGCGTGCATCTATTCTGTGGATGTGAAATATCCAGAATACAAAAGCAAATATATTTTACCATGAAGTTAAATTTTCCATCTTTGATATCTCAAGTCATTTAAATTTTAGATTTTATTCTAGAATGGGCTCTAGTAACTAGCTCAATTTCACTTAAGAGTTTTGTGGAAATTTCAGGATATACTTGAAGACAGCTGGCATAATAGGTTTTGAAGATTATGTTCTATCAGGCAAAAGGTGAGAGAATCCAATTAGGATTCTCCAGTGCAAAATTTTAGTCCTCATCAGTTTTGCGTTTGCTACCTTGCTTCTGTAGTTGGGCCCAAAGGGTTTGTTCTTTACCCCATTCACAGATGGTTGAGGACATCTGTAGTAAGTCACCAATTAGGATCACTACATTATTCCTCTTGCCTTTTGGATATTATAATAATAATCACAATTAGCATTTTGAAGTCATCTTTTATACCTTCAAATTGTTTTTAAAATGCTAACTAATTATTCCTCAGTACACTCTTGTGTAAAAAGAAATTATTTTGTGGATGTAAGAATGGAAGAGCAGATAAATCGATACCATTATTACAGCTGTTTATTCGAACAAATCACTAAAAGTTTTTGCTAGGTGAAATTTCTTAGCTGGTGAGCACATTGCTTTGTGAAAAACAGAGTGGCAAAGAATGAGTTCGTGGTCACAGGTAAGCTTAGTTTCAATTATCCTGAAGACCAAGAGGTTGAATCCTAGTATATAGCTATATATATATATACAAACCTTTTTATATATAAAGTCCTATACATATAGCTTTATATATATAATATATATAAACCTTTATAACTACATATAATTTTATATATTATATATGCTTATACACATAACTATATATATAAAACTAAAAGTTTGCCTTTTTATCAGACTTGTAATGTCAACCATTTTACATAAAATATTTTGAAAAATTCTTTTTATTTTCTTAATCAGAACAAATTAAATATAACTTAATATTTTCTTGGTGATTTCTAATTAGGATCATCATAATAAACATTCACAGTTGTAATACACTGCAATGTGAGGCCCCACCTCCCAGAAACTATGGGAGGTTTATCTTCTGATCTCTCCACAAGAGGGCCACAGACAGCTGTACTCTTGCTTTTATCTACTTTTAGTATTCTTAGCTCCCC
>NW_011915182.1:0-1400 GCF_000151845.1 Pteropus vampyrus | reverse complement strand
CACATGTTATTCTTTTACTAAAATTATTTAATAGTCTCCCACTATTCGGAGCAAGATTTGCAAACTTAAATGTCTTCAGGTGAGGTAAAAGTGGAAAACACTTGCTGCTGTTAAAGCCCATAAACCAAGTTTTGTAATCGTAATTTACAATATATCTAAATAAAATGTCTATATTCCTTAGTTTTGTATTCAGACTACTCTTAGATTTGGGTTTAACTGGAATTTTCAGTTCTAACTTGTTTTTAATTGCTCTTTTAAGCAGAGTTTAAGCCGAAAATGGCTTCTCTGCTTACTAACCCCTGAACAATTGATTACTTTCACATTAACTTTCAGACATCTGAGTCTCTAGGCACATTTCCTTGACTTAGAATCCTCTTCTTCCAGATCTACCTTTCAGATCCTTCAAAGGCAGAAACATTTCCTACATCTAAAATCACTGCCCCAGCAGGGTTGACCTCTATCCCACAGTTGCTGTACTGCTAATTCACATTAAAATATTATGGTGAAATATTATGTTTTATATATTTATAATTTATAACAAAATTACTATTTGCATCTCTTATTATCCAGATATTCTCATTTAGTAAATGCATAATAAAGATTTGTCAATTGCTTTTTTAAATTAAATTTATTTGGGGTGACATTGTTAATAAAATTATATAGGTTTCAAGTATAGGACTCAATAGTATGTCATGTATATTGCATTGTGTTCACCACTCAACATCAAATCTCCTATTGCCATAAATTTGAACCCCCTTATTTACCCTGATCTACCTCCCCACCTTTCCCTCTGGTAACCACTAAATTATCTGTGTCTGAGTTTTTGTTTGTCTTGTTCCTTTGCTTTCTTTAACACTCAGCAGCAGCTATTATCACCAGGTGAAAAGGTACAGAAAGTTCCTTGGAGCATTACTCGTTAGACTGAAGTCACTCTTAAGATTAAGAATGTATCATTTTTATTTGAGTGCTCTCTCCTTTAATGAAGCCATCAAAGCAATCTTCAGTTTCCTCATTATCAACACCAATATGTATTCATTTAATGCACTATATATAGGAAGCTGTAAAAGTTATAAAATAGAATAGCTTAGGAAGAAAGTACAGCAAAAGAGACTGCCAGCCCATCTCATAAGACATTCCTTATATTTTTGCCGGTCCCAGGAAAACAGACGTTTAAAATACATTTGAGGTAGAGCATTGTGAATGATGGTCTGGAATGTATAAGAAATATTAGAGCAGCAAACCTATTTCCAAAGAAAGTGCCACAAAAATCCTGGAAATATAATCCAGTAGTAAAGCATTGAGTTTGGTAGTCAGTTTCATCAGTGACTAAATGAGATCTGAAAAGACTGGTGCGGTGGTGTGGATGAAATGCAGCAATAGGAGGAAGTAATATCGTGATG
>NW_011915181.1:0-1875 GCF_000151845.1 Pteropus vampyrus | reverse complement strand
CAGTGACATCATAATGTCCTAGCTAGTATAGATCCGCTGGCAACAAAAAGGAAACTGAGGAGACACAGTAGATTACTAGATAAATCACATCATCCCAATGAATTTCATATTGTTTATTATTTTATCTGGGGTTTTTTCCTCAGACATTAGTGATGTGATTCCCAATAATGAAGGTGAGTAAGCATTTAAAGCTCTCACAGAAATAATGGATAAGAAAGATGACCCATTATCCCAGAAAATTGGTATGTGACAATTTTCTATGTGAGATATAAATTTTATTATTGGAAATATGGTATAATTTAGAATTTAAATCTCTGCCTCAAATCCTTTGTGAAAAAAATGCAGTTAGAAAAAGAAAATAGTAAAAGAAATTAACATATTTCTGATCTATGGTTTGTCTTACTTTTTTTCAGAGTCTTATATGGACCCTATGAATGATGAAGACTATAATAAAGAAGAAGAAACTAAGGATAATACTCATGCTAGTGAGAAAAATGACCATCATTATAAAGATGTAAAACAATGTAAGTCTTTAAAGTTAATAGCAGTATGTATACCAAGCTGATTATATTAGCTCAATTTATCTTAACTCTTTTTAAAACACTTATAATCTTTTCATTTTCTACTTCTTAAATCCTAATTTACCTTATAGATGGTTCAGTGTGTAAAATAACATTCTTATTTCCTACGACTTTTTCATGTGATATTATAAAGTTTATTTAACAACGTTCTCTTGGTAATTGTCTATAATTAACTTAGGATTCATTGTAGCATTATGGTTATTTATTCACATGAGTAACAATTGACTTAATTCTTCGTGAGTTAACCAAAATTTATTTGGTGGCATGTATGAGTTTCCTAGGGCTACTGAAACAAAGTACCACAAACTGGGTGGTTCAAAGCAACAGAAAGTTATTCTCTCACAGTTCCGGAGGCCAGCAATCCAAAATTAGTTTTGACTGACTACACCATGCTCTCTCCAAAGCCTTTAGGGGAGGATATTTCCTTGCCTCTTCCAGTTGCTGGTTGACCCAGGCGTTCCTTGACTTGTAGCATTAGAACTCCTGTCTCTGCCTCCATTTGCTTACGGTGTCCTCCCTGAGTTTCTGTGTCCAAATTTCCCTCTTCTCATAAGAATACCATTCATCTTGGATTAAGACCCCATTCTACTCCAGTGTGACTTCATCTTAACTAATTACATTTTCAATGAACTTATTTCCAAATTTGTTCAAATTCTGAGGTTCTCTGGGGTTAGGATTTCAACACATCTTTTTTGGGGGGATGGGGAGGCAGACAAAATTCAGCCCCAAACAAGATGACTTTGAGATGTTTGAAAAGTCCCCTAAACTTTAGATTATTCACCTTTCTTCATATGGACTTTCTTTTCATATCCTTATAAGGTCCGCCATTCTAAAAAGTGAAAATTTCATAAGAAATTCTTAAGAATTCTTTTAAATTAAGATTAAATCTAATTATTCTGGGATCTTTGTTAACATTATTCAATAATAGAAAATACAACCAAAATAGAAATACAACCAAGATATATATCTATATCTATATATAGATATAGATATATATAGATATAGATATAGATATAGATATATATCGATACACACACACACACACACACACACACACACACACACACACACACTCAAGTACTTTGAAAACTATAATCCATAAATAGGATTCCTATTTTTTCTTTGATGAGTTGTTATCCCTCTCTTATAGGTGAAAAAAATCCCTAATGCTCAGAGAGGTCAATTGCCAGGTTTCGTAGCTACCAAGAAGCAGAGTCAGGAGTGATATCTAATCTGTCCACCACTAGGTTGCCTCTACTGTGTGTGAAATGGTACAATCATTTATTTTTCAGGA
>NW_011915180.1:0-2160 GCF_000151845.1 Pteropus vampyrus | reverse complement strand
CAGTGCACTGACTTTTACAGGTATTTCACTTCTTTGTGGTGTTGATAGTGAGGGGGGGGCAGTGGGAAGGATGCTGTTTAAACTTACCTAAAAAAGTAGCAAGTAGGAAAATTATCTTTGTAAAGGAGCTTACTTCGCTTCCTTCCTTTCTGCCATGCATCCATGCATGCATCCATCCATCCATGCACCATCTATCTACCTATGTATCCATGCATGCATGCATCCATCCATCCATACATACATCATCCATTCATCCATGCATCCATACATCATCCATCCATGCATCCATCCATCCATCCATCCATGCATCATCTATCCACCTGTCTATCCATGCATGCATGCATGCATGCATGCATCCATTCATGCATCCAACCATCTATGCATCCATCCATGCTTCCATCCATCTATACAGCCATGCATCCATCCATCCATGCATCCATCCATCCATGCATCATCTATCTACCTATGTATCCATGCATGCATGCATCCATTCATCCATGCATCCATCCATCCATGCATCCATCCATCCATGCATCATCTATCCACCTGTCTATCCATCCATTCATGCATCCACACATCCAACCACCTATGCATCCATCCATTCATCCATCCATCCATGCATCCATCCATCCATGCATCATCTATCCACCTATGTATCCATGCATGCATGCATGCATCCATCCATCCATGCATTATCTATCCACCTGTCTATCCATCCATGCATGCATGTATGCATCCATCCATCCATGCATCCATGCATCCAACCATCTATGCATCCATCCATGCATCCAACCACCTATGCATCCGTCCATGCATCCAACCATCTATGCATCCATGCATGCATCCATCCATGCATCCATCCATGCATCCATCCATCTATGCAGCCATGCAGCCATCCATCCATGCATCCATGCATCCATCCATCTATCCATCCATGCATTCATCCATCCATCCATCTATGCTGTCATGCATCCATGCATCCATCCATCCATCCATGCATCCATCCATCCATCCATCCATCCATCCATCCATCCATCCATCCATCTATGCAGCCATGTATCCATCCATCCATGCACCCATGCATCCATCCATCTATCCATCCATGCATTCATCCATGCATCCATGCATCCATGCATGCATCCATCCATCCATCCATCCATGCATCCATCCATCCATCCATCCATGCCTCCATCCATCCATCCATCCATCTACTGCACCACAATTATTTGTTGCCTGGGGAGTTAGAGATGAATCTTTGTCTTTCGGAAGCCCACAGGCATACTAATTGTTGTCGGATAACATCAGCATTTTCAGCTACTCTTTACCATAGATGATTTCCTTCAGACTAAAATAAAATGTGAGTGTATCTGTGTATATTTATAATGCCAATAGATAAAAACACTTTAAAAATTGTTAGACTTTGATGACAGTTTTCCCTTTTCTCATACAGTAGGTTCTGTGACTTCAAGAAAGTTGAAAAGCCTTTGGGTAGATGTTGCATTGATATTGATCTCTCTCCTCCTATGTCTTTGTAATTTTAGGAATATATGAGAAACTGTCTTTTATACCATCCTCTCAGTTTTTAATCTACTAAGGGGTTTGCCACATACAGAGAGAGTTGGAAAGAAACTGTATCAGCGTTTGGCAGTAAATGAATTTTTGCAAAAACAAATGACATGTATCAGTAGTATTTGATCATGAAAATAAATTGATAAATTATGACTCAGTGAATTTTGAGGCCGCGCACTGAGAGTAGGCTCGGCACACCTGTGGGTCAGCACAGATTAAAAGACATTTCTCCTCTCTCCCCCTTTCCTTCTTCGTATGTGCCTTGCCGATTGCCACCCCCAAAGCGATTGAACTCTCTATAATTATCCCTAATACAGATTTGCTTCCTCGGGCATTAGTTAAAGTGCAATTACTTATCCTTCAAGCAGAAGTTTGGTAATTGCCTGAGTTGTTTAGACGCAAAGGCTCAGCTCTCAACCATCTGAGTTCATTTTTGCGGGGAGAATGTACTAAAGCTCTGAACTTGGGGAGCTTGTGTGGTAGCACGGGACAGTGACTCAGTCATTTCCATGCATTAGTGCCCTGGCTTTCCCTTCAGCTGAAATGAAGGCTCGCCAGTGTGAAAAGCAACCAGCATAATGTTATTTAAAT
>NW_011915179.1:0-1359 GCF_000151845.1 Pteropus vampyrus | reverse complement strand
TATTTAAGCATGATAGTAAACTGTTTAGTCATTAACAAATTTGATTCTCATATCAATCATATAGAGAAGAACTATTTTTCTAATTTTATAGATGTGGAACTGAGGCTTAGAGGTATTAAATGAGTTAATGATTAGATGATTAGATATCTGATAATGCTAGAAGGATTTGACTGCCTCTAGGGACTCTTCATTTTAAATTCTCTCTTTCTCTGTATATATATGTTATATATAATATATAAATATATAAAATATAATACATTGGTATATTTAATATTTTTATAATGTATTATAATTATAAATATGTTAATACAGAGATTAATATATTTAAGACGTATTAAACTCAAATTCCCTTAATTTTTTTCTTTAATAAAAAATTTAATTATACTCAGATCACATTTTATTTGTATCTACATTTCATAAAATATATCCAGAGAAAGAGCAAGAAAATGGATTCTAGATAAAAAAATTAATTTATCCATTATGGTCCACTCTCCAAGTGAAGTTTAAAATAACCACATAACTGGTCAAATTTAACATGTGTTAGAACTTGAAACTAATTGTTAATCATACCTCTAGCTCTTCCAAATGTTGACATAATACACACACATGAAATTTGATAGGGTGAAGGTATTATAATTATTTCAGATAGCTTGGAACCAAGGCTAAATACTGGTTTTCTAGTCTTTCTTTTTGATTGGAACTTCTGCAACTTGCCATAGAACAGCAGGATAGCACCAGGCCTGCCAGGCAGAGGTAGAGCACACTGGGTAGGAGATCACGTGGCAGAGGCAGAGCTGCATTATCATCAAGTGAGGTCTCCACCCCAATTCCTCAACCTCACCAAGCAGACGAAACTTTCTTCCTTCTTTCCTCATGGAAGGGACAGTGAGACCGGTGAAAGCAAGAGATAATGTTTAATCAAAGGAAAGCCAGGGCTCCTCTTTAAAGGAAAAGCAGTATCCTTGAGGAGGTAAAACGTCCTCCCTAACAGAAAACAAATTAAAAAGTAGCATTCCTACTAGATTCAGAAGTGTGCAATTGTTCATTTCACTGGGAAATAGTTGTGTTATGATTAATTGCAAAAATTCTGGAGTCAGACAGTGGAGTTCAAATGCTGTCTCTTCTCCTTCCTAGCTTAGGCAAGTAAATACCATGAAGTCTCAGTTTCTTCATCTCTGTTGATCTGAAGATTAATGAGACCATACATGGAATATAGTATTTTTTGATATTGATGCGCAATCAACATTCATACATATGTGCTATTATATAAATAAAAGATTATCTTGGCAACATAAGGATCTCGCTGAATCAATTCAACTTCACCTAACATTTATTTTTGGAATTCCTATTTTTGTCAAA
>NW_011915178.1:0-3577 GCF_000151845.1 Pteropus vampyrus | reverse complement strand
GCGTGTGGAGATATACTGCATTTCACTACACCCTGCTATTTGTACTTGAACTATATCTCAAAACTATACATTATTGGATGAGCAATGAGTTTAGTAAAGAAATGAGAAATTACTTTTCTTTTGAAAGCTTTCAGTTTGTTTATTGGCCTAAGGCAAATTTCTGTTATGTTAATTTCATAAGTTTTTAAGTTAGACCCACCTGAACCTAAACGATCATTTTTTAAAATAGTTATTAAGGAAATGCCTTTGTCTGGCTGAAGAGAAAAAAAATGAGTTAAATAAATCAAATAAATGAAGTAAGTATCTTGGGATTAAGAAACCATCTGGAATGATCAGATAAAGAAGATGTGTTACTATATATACACACATATATATATATATACACATATATATATATATATATACATGTGTATATATATACATGTATATATATATGTGTGTATATATAGTGGAATTTTACTCAGCCATAAGAAGGGATGAAATACTGCCATTTGCGACAATATGGATGAATCTTGAGAGTATCGTGCTAAGTGAAATAACTCAGATAGAAAAGGACAAGAATTATATGATTTCACTCATATGTGGCATATAAAACTGAAAGAAACAATTGAACAAAGAAAACAAACTCACAGACACAGAAAACAGTATGATGGTTATCAGAGAGAAAAAGGATGGAGGGAGGATGAAGAGGATAAAAGGGGTCAAATATATGGTGATGGAGGGAGACTAGACTATGAGTGGTGAGCACACAGTGCAAAGACAGATGATGTACACTTTAAATTTGTGTAATTATTATTATAAACTTATTAACCAATGTTATTAATTTAAAAAACCATCTCTGTATAGTGTAAGCATTTCAATATGTAGATTTCTTTTTTATATCTAGGATTTATTTCCATTGCCATTATTTTCTTAGTTGCGTCAAAAGAAATTACTTTAAGCCTCTGATTTTGGTGAAGGAAACATCTGAACACAGTTTTTGAGTATTTTTCCCCCTGATACAGTCTTAAATCTTCATATTCTAGAACTATTTGGAGAAGTTCTTGGCTTGCTCCTAAATCACATCTGGAGAAGCCACATGTTTTCTGTGTCTATCCATCTCATACTACTTGTAACGTTTAAAAACCTAAAATTTTACCTTTCGCGTGGCTGAAGTTTTTTGTTTTTTAAACTATTACTTTAAGGGCATTATTTTATTCAAAAGTGTGAGGAGGGAGTGACAGTTGCAACTAAAAGTAGATTCTGAGCAATTGTCCAATGCCCTTCCCAACATTTCTCAAACTGTTTCATGTTGAGCTTCCAAATTGCTCTTACATAGTCATTAACATGAAAATTAAGTCCACGGAATGTCAATAATTTACTGATTTTTTTAAAAGCTCAAAATATTTAAGATGGATTTTAATTTTATTTTTTATTGTTGACTATTTTATTACTGTGACTTTCCTATAAGAGTGAGGCACTTTAAGAGTACTTTTTAAGGAGCACTTTTCTTTATCAAACCAAAATCACCAAGAGGAGTTCAATCTGAGTCAATCCCTGGAGCCATTTTCATAAATTTGAAGATGACTTATTTCATCACATCTCTAAAATGAAAGACACCCTTTTCCACCTTGCTAATATACAGATTATTAGGCATCATTCTCAACTCAGATTATTCTACATTGCATGTCTATCGAGACAGGTGATTTCTCTCCTTGGTGGTCTGTGGAAATGTCTAGAGAGGTCTTCATCTACTTCAGTATCCTCTCATGCTGCTTTGCCACTCATTTTGAGGACTGCAGATTTGATTCCAACCTGAGGAATGGAACAAGGCTCCTGATGATAGGTTGACCAGAAGAACTTCTTTGTCTTTCAGTTTTATGTTCTCAAACTCCTATGTGCCTCCTGAATTACTGAATGCTTATCTTTAGCCAGTCTAACAGATTTTTTCCCCAGTTTTCTTCCATTACTTTTCCTCAATTTTAGCCTATTACTGACAGTTGCATAGGAACATGACTTTTTAAGTTTTAAGTGATTTCTTATTACATCATCGTTTTATTTTTTCTGTTTATTTCTTTTTCCACATGATATATTTCCTTTTGCTTACAATTTAAATACTACTGAGAGAAGTATCAGTCTGAGATTAGTTAGGAAAACAGAACCATACTAAGTAGCTGAGTCAAAAGACTGTAATATGGAAATTTGTTACAAAGATGATGGGGGATGAGTAGGGCAAATAGGGGACAATGAAGCAGTCCAGGGATTAACAGAATCTGAGAGTTACTTCAATTCTTCGAGCTGGGGCAACAAAGGGAAGAGAGATGCTATGAGAGTCTTAGTAGAATCTGAGATCACCAAGATACGAATCCAAAAGAGAGCCAGAGAACAAATAGTCTGCCTCCTTCCTTTGTCCTGCTTTCTGAATTTTTGTCAGTGTTTACCATCACCACAACCTACTAGAAGCCACTGAGAAGGGGAGCCTGGGAAATGTAATTCATAGGAACTCAACTACCTCTGGCATAGAAGAAAGATGGAGGAAAGAACAGGGAGGGATCTGAGATTCAATAAGGCAAATAATTTTGTCGAGTTTTGTAATAATTCATGTGGTTATATTCTGGAGCACAGTTGTATCAATATTTATGCAAATTTTCAGGTCTCGAGTTTATACACCGTCTTTTATGAATATTAGAGGCTGTAGTGAAGTGCAACCTGAGCACTTGTAGGATTAGAAGACCGTCAATAAGTTCATTATTTTATTATAAATCAATATATAATGAAAAAAGATTAGCCATATGTAAGAGTTATACCTGCCCTATGCTAAGCTTTGTAAATGTAGGACAGAGGAGAATTGGGATACAGCCAAGTTTAATTAAGGTGACTGGGTTATAGTTTATGACTTAAATGTGATTGACTTTGAAAGAAAACATCCACGTAATTAGTACTTATGAGTATAAATAAAGAATGTGCTATCAAGATAGGCTTATCTACATGATATCCAGAAAGTAAGAATTATAAGATTTTGTCCATAGATTTTTAACACTGTCTAGAGAAGACGGCACATTGACTAAATATTTGATCTGCAACATTTGGCATTCAAACTTTCCATCAATCTCATGTGTAGAATTATCATGAGAAAGTGCCCCAGACTCTGGTCAATTCTGGATAGAATGACCAAGACCAAGGACATCTTAAGATGTGTTTGACATAATATTAAAAGCAGATTTGTTGCAATCAAACATACTAGCTTGGTACCTTTTCCTGTTAGTTATCAGTTGGGAATCTGGACACAATTGCTTAATCTGACCAGATTTTGGCCTTTACATCTGCAAAATAGGTAGAATGGTTTATTGCTTGGAAAGTTATCTTGCACTAAATGTGCACTAGAATAATGTCAGTTCTTGCTGTTGCCTCTTTGTCTCGACTTTAATGGAGATGTATGTATAGGACTATCGTAACTTTTAGCCATTACTATGAACGTAATCTTGCCAATTCCCTTGATGAGTATCCTCTATCTTCATATAGCAACCAAAGCATACTTTTACTGTTATACTTCACTAGCTATTATTGCATTATAAAAGACATTAGTCATTATTGATGG
>NW_011915177.1:0-1131 GCF_000151845.1 Pteropus vampyrus | reverse complement strand
GTATCTTGTCTCTCAGCCACTGGGTGTTTTTTTTTTTTTTAATTTGTTTTTTAATTATAGTTGACATACAATATTCTATTAGTTTCAGGTGTACAACATAGTGATTAGACATATATATATGTCTAATAAAATACACTGTATTATTTTTTTCTAGAAACTCTTTCTTTTAAGCTTTAAAGACTAAAAATGATTAACTGAAAAACACTTGGGTGCTTTTATTTCTGTGTATATATTCAATCATTGGAACTTAAAGAATTTCTAGAAAAAAAAAATTAATGTGAATCTCTAATACCTTGTATAAAACTTAGCATTCTTCAAACCTCAGCATTTTATTTTATAATTGATTCTTTAGTTGTCTATGTTCTTATAGCTCTGAAAATATACTTTTTCTGGATATAAATTAAAATTAAAATTATATAATAATATATAGCTATTATATCGAAAGGAACAAATAATTTCAACGTTAAGTTTATTTAACAATAAATTAAATTCAAGGCATCCTGGTGCCTCTAAAGTACTCAGCTCATAAAATATTTTCAAGATGTTTGATGAGTGAAAACATTCAATATAAAAACATTCTAATAGATTTAATTGTATGTTTGAATCCTTGTCTTTGATTCAACCATTTTTGTTAGATTTAATACTTATCTATATGATTTATTAGAGCTCTTTTTATATTTTACTTTGCCAGATATTTATATTTTATAGTGTAATAAAAAAGAAGCCATGTAAGTTATGACTTAACTCATAGCTATAAATTATTATGTTAGTTCCCAACAAGAGCAATGACATTTTATTCCCACATTACCCTTTATCCAATTCGAACCTTACAAATGATATAAACTGAATTTATTCCTTTTCTGCAAATCCATATCTGATTATTTCAACCAAAAATGTATTTGCTCTTCCTTTGAAGTATATTATTGCAAACATTTTTGTTTTATTTATTTGAAATAACTATTGCACATGTAAATGACATTGCTTCATAAATAGACCTATGCTCACTTATTAGTTCCAGTAGCTATCTTGTAGATACATAACATTTTCTACATTGATGATCAAATTGCATATTCTTCCAATCTTCTTTTTGAATCTGAATGACTTTTACTTCATCTTAGTCTTGCCTTATTG
>NW_011915176.1:0-1809 GCF_000151845.1 Pteropus vampyrus | reverse complement strand
GACCAGCCCGCGGAGCGCCCGGCGCGGCCAGCGCCCCTAACCGCCCGGCGGAGTTGCGAGCACTGCCGGAGCGCCGGCGAAGTGCGCGCCCAGGGTCCCCGGGTTCCCCGCCCGCCGCCGCGGCCCGGGCCCACCCCTCAGCCGTTTCCCTCCCCAATTTGAGAACCGCGCGCTTGGGGACAAAGCAGGAGGGGCGCGCCGGGGGAGGCGGCGGGCCGCTAGCGGCGACGCCCCTCCGGGGGAGGCGGGAACCCCTCGGCGGCGCCCCGTCCCTCCCTCCGACCCCCGTCTTCCCCCGGCCCCTGTCCTCCGCGGCCCCTCTCCCGCCTCCCCACAAGTTCTCCCGTCCCCCCCGGGGCTCGCCCCTTGCCCGCCTCCCTTCGCCCAGCCCTGCGGCTGCCCCTCACCGGGCGGCAGGGTCCCCCGGAGCCGCCTCCTCCGCCGGGCCTCGGCCCGTCCCGCCGGCCGCCGCCTCATGTGCCCCGCGTCGCCATCGCCTCCACCCTCGCCTCTTCTCCTCCTCCTCTTTCGCCACCGCCACCGCCACCGCCGCCGCCGCCTTCGCCTCAGTCTCCAGCCGAGGCCGAAGCCGCTCCCGCCGCCGCCGCCGGGGAGGCGCCTGCGCACTACGCGCCGTGATGGGGGCGGGGGCGTCCCGCCGCGGCCTGGGAGCTGGGGGCGCGCGGCAAGAGGTGCCGGGGTGGGAGGGGGCGTCCCGGGACGCGCGGGCGGCGGCGAGAGCCTCCAACTTTCCTCGGTCGGGGCTGCGCGCGCTCCCGAGCGGTCCCGGACGCAGCGGAGGCGCGGCGCGTGTAAGACCCACCCGCATGGAGTCTGGAGCCGGAGTGGACGCAGACTTCTCTGGGACAATTCATTCCCCCAGTTTGATTCCCGGGACTGGAGTGCCCCGCCTGCAGGGCCTCACTTGGAGCAGGCGACTAACGGCATCGTGAGGACACGCCCTTACCTGGGTATCCTGGGTGGGTCTCTGTGCGCACGGGCAAAAGGCCTTGGTCAGGTGTAACCGGGATGCTGATGCGTCTAAGTTCTGCTCTGCAATTTAATTACTCGAGGATCCTACTAGCCTTCCGTCGGCTAACCATTCTGGCTCCTTTGGTGACTTTTCGTGGTATTTCTAGATACATTTGAAGTCCTGGACTTTCCTGATTAGCAAGACCCTAATACCCTAATAGGCCATTTCCTCTGAACCCTTTGCATTTCCGGCAACCTAAACACTTCTTAAAAATTTGTATGCATAAGAATCTCCAGTCTTAAACTGCCTGGTGGAAATCAAAATTCCTCAAATACTTGAAGTTGAGTGAGTGCACCACAACGGAAGACGTAGTAAGGAGAAAGCACTTGACTTTATGTAGTGTTCGACTACTCCCATACTCCTGAATTATCTCATTTGACCAGCACTATACAAAAGAATAGGCTTTTATTTTACCCTTGTGACCAGAGAGGGAATTAAGTTCTAACAAATGAGGTGACTTACTACAGGTCACCTCCCACCCCGACCCCGAGAGCCAGGTCCTAAGGGCTAGTCCAGAGGTGGAAAATGAGGGCTGGGCATCTGACCCCCTGATAAAGTTTTGTTTGGCCAGCATAATGCTTTCCACTCATATGAATTGCTAGTTTTTAAAATCCACATTTCTGGCTTCTCACCAAAATGTCAAATAATCTGCTCACCTTGAGCCTCTATTTTCAAGTGGCAGCTACTTCTGATAACATCTGTTTATCCAAGGCAGCAAGGCACTGTCCCCACTCACCTGCTTGGCCTGTGTATTTAAAGTTCTCTTCCCCCTGTAC
>NW_011915175.1:0-2429 GCF_000151845.1 Pteropus vampyrus | reverse complement strand
AAAAAGAAAAGCCCCAAGTTTCAAATAGGGAAATGAGTCTGGTTTCCAGCTCTGGCAGGGAGTGGTAGAGCCAGATGCTGTGTGAATATCACTTTTTATTCACATGGGGCCCAGGCAGGAAAAGATCAAAACCCAGTTTGAGAACTTTGAGAGTCACCCTGGGGCTCTGTGGTTTGGGGACTCTAGGGTCAACTGGAAGACTGCAGTGTGTCACTATTTCCATTACACATTTTCCAGGGTCCCTACTTGGCTGGTAAATTCAGAGCAGATTCTTCAGTCTGGGGGATGGGAGCAGAGGCCCAGAGAGGTAGGATTTGAGAAAGCTCCCTGTTGGCAGTCGGGAAGCCGTGGATAAAAAGAATTGTTAAAGATGTAACACAACCTCTTTCCCCATAATCCCCAGCAGTTTCGGTTAACTGTGGGACACATTATACTGCTTTTCCCTGCCACAGGGATGTTGCCTGAAGCAGATTTTTTTTTTTTTGGTCAAAATTTTTTTGAATAGGTAATATAAGTAGCATAGAAAGAATAGTAAGATGAGCCGCTTACCAGTGCTTCTCAGAGTCCAGTTAGCAGTTTCTTGTGTAGTAATGCTGGATTTTAAATTAAGGTCAATTTACTTGCAAAGGAGGTGAAGTTTGTGCAGGAGTTGGGGTTGGGGAGAAGGGTATGGAAGATGAGGAGACCTGTAAGGACTTTTGGACACTCCCAGATGCAGTGTGCTGGCCCACGACTCACCCTGCCTTGGCGAGAAACAGTGGAGTAGGTTCACAGTTCTTGAAAGACCGGAAGTCCTGCATTAAGAAGTTCACTCTGCCCAGCTGTTTGCACTCTTGTTTACTTGTATTTCTAAGATGGTGTGAGAATGAGATGATGAAATGTACATGAAGTCACATTACTGTTGTTAATTTTCTATTGTAGTCTATAGTGGTTATCATTATTGGTTGGATAGCTCAGCCATTTACTTGCTGTGTGATCTGGCTAAGTTACTTAACCTCTCTGACCCTTGGTTTTATCATCTGTAAAATGGAAATAATGAGATCTACCTGTTGGGACTGTCATGAGATTTAAACAAAATATATAAAGTGATCTACCTGTTGGGACTGTCATGAGATTTAAACAAAATATATAAAGTGATCTACCTGTTGGGACTGTCATGAGATTTAAACAAAATATATAAAGCCTAAACCTTATAGGCTCCCAAGATAGTAATCCCTTCCCATAGTGTGCTTTAGAGGAAGCTGTGTATTTGAGTATTCAAAAGCATCCAACACAAGGACCTTAACAAAACATTTTAAATCTCTGATTACCCAATCGTCATGAGACAGGGATCACTACTGGTGTCTTGCGGCTCAGAACTGTTCCCTCACAATACATGATTATATAACATTAGCATCACTACGGTCTTGATTCGGCTTTCTAATTACCATTATCCATACCCTCTGAGAATCTTTTCAAATACTTGAGCAGTCTCCCCAGAAAGATTAGTGGGTACCCAAAGCATTTTTCTAGCTCAGGCTTGTGGCCCTTGGGGCTGTCCTTGGACAAAGGCTGCAAGGTCCTTGGAATCCAGTGCCTGTTTTCAGAAGGAGGGGGTGTTACACCCTTCCCATCTTCTGTTCCTTAGAGAGGCTGCCTCATCCTAGCCACATCATCTAGAAACTTCCACTGCTCCTGCCTGTTCCTGTTACACCACTCTTTGCCCCTCAAGTCCCTGAGACACTATTATGTGGCCTAATGTTTACTCCCCTGTGATTCCTCTAGCCCTTCAGCCCAGGTCCTTCCCATTCCAATCCCAACCCGAGCATCTTGTGCTCCCTTGCCAAGTTCATCCCCTCACTCACAGCTCTCCTTAGCTCAAGGCTGACAGCCCTCCCTTCCCCTGTCTGGTCACTCAGCTCCCTTGGGCTATATATAGTACAGCTGTGCTTTAGATTGTGTAGAGCTTCAAGTCCTAGTGCCCATTCCCCTCCTCCAACACAATGGGGAGCCTGACGCTTCCAGTTAGGGCGGGATGGGGGGGCTGTAAGGAGGCGGGGGATTGAGGAAGAACAAGAAAGAGTGTGCTGCATTGTAGACCACCCACAACATGGTAACTTTTCCATCTGACTTAAGGGACTATCCTCTCTAAAGTGCCACCCCAGTCCGACCCCCCGATACAGATGATGAAAGCATCAGCTTAACAAATGTAAAAAGTCTTTGGAATGTCTCCTGTAGGAACTAAAAAGTACGACAATGTTATGACTTTGAATTGGTCTTACTTAGATTGAGTCTGCAATCATGTGTTAATAAAAAACTCCTGTGTTGAGCAGATTACACAGATATTTCCTGAGGTATTTTTCTTTAGCCTAGCGAGCCTTGAACCAGATGAAATAACAACTCATATATATATATGTATGTAAAGGTCTCTATCGCGCATGAACCATGTC
>NW_011915174.1:0-2181 GCF_000151845.1 Pteropus vampyrus | reverse complement strand
CAGCTGGACAGGCAAGAGTTAGGAAGGAGAGTGAAGGGCAGAAAAGAGGCCAATAGATGACTACAGGTGACCAGCTGCCCAAGGAGGTCCAGGCACAGGAGCGGGGTCCCAAGCATGGGACTGGGCCCAAGAACAGGCCCAGGTGTATGGAAAGCCCTGGGACACTGAGCAGGAGACCAGGACGTGAACCTCTCTGCAAGACCAGAGCAGGTCCCAACTAAAGAGAGCTTGGTCAAGGCAGAGCCAGGCTACTCGACCAGGGGTTTGCAGCCAGAGAAAGACCAGGGGTGGCAGGACTGAGAGGATGCTGTCCCCTGGGCCCTGCAGACTGAACCTTAACAGGAGTTAAGGGTTACAGAAACCATGCAACTCAAAGGGCTAGGAAGGAGGAAGCAATTTCATAATCATGGTAACAACAGGCGCTACTGATTATTTGCTGTGCACCAGGCGTGGTGATAGGTGATTTGACACATATTATCTCATTAATCTCCACAAACCACTTACAAGGAAAGTACATTGTTACCCTAATTTTATAGGTGAGAAAATTAAGGCTTAAGGAAGTTAAACAATGATACAATAGAAAGTAACAAAGCAGGCTCTGAACTCAAGTCTGACTCCATAGCCTACGTCTACAATTCTGAGGGTGGCAGTAACATACGGTTTGCTGAATCCACATCAGACAGTTCTTAGAGCTCTCCGCAACTACAGGCCAAAACAAGGCCACTTTACATCACATGGTGTGTAGGAGTTGGGGCCCTCTGGAGGGTGGTTATAGCTAAGGTTTGCACTGGGGTGGCATCCTGAACTGATCGGGAATGTGGTCATACACACCTTTATTTGGACTTATTTTCCACAGAAAGCCTATAGGGCAGGCAGGGGAAGATTAGCCCAGCAAATCATGCTGGTACCTTTGTCACAATCTGGTTCCACTGACCCTAATCCATTTCCTCACACACTTTGACAGGAACTTCTCACAACTGGCTGTTTCCCAGGACAGCAGCATGGATCTCAAAAGATTAAGGGGTAGTGGGCTGGCAGGGTGACTCCCCCCACCTCTCACCATTATTGACCTTTTTCTTTGAACAAGAAGACTCATGTCTCTGGTATTAGACAGCTCTGTTCTCCAGAATCTTGCCTTCTCTCCCCTTTGGAAAGATGTTTCGGCCGTATACACTTTACCCGCAAATCCCAGGAAAAGCTGAGCCGGCATGTCCCAAGGTTCTGACTTGGGTCATTTATAACCCATTTCATTTCCATAAAATTTAAATGAAAAGTAGATTCAGGTAAAGCAAGCCAGAAAACAAATGGGAAGGCAAATAGGCCAAATGGCCTTCTTATACAGTTAGTCAAAGACTGACTGAGCATGGCTCATGGCCACTGATAATCTTAACAGAGGTTTCAGGGCCTGGAGCCTCATAGTGGCAGGGATTTAAGAAACACGGGGCTCCTCTGGGCTCCTCTGCAGTGTGGTCCTGCAAACTCTGCTCACCTTGCTTGGTATTTAGCCAATATCCCGCACCCTGGAAGCCCTCTGTCCGGTTCATCATAATCAACCCTCACCTTGCAGATGAGGAATTAATGGCAGCGCTACTCATTAATAAACACAAAATAACTTGCACAAACAGACCACTGAGTCCACTCCGTTTTTTTAGCCTATCACCTCTGCCATCCAGTACTGGACTCACACGTGGGCATAAGTGGCCCTTCATGTGGTCTCACTGAAGGAGATGGAGAAGCCCCTCACCAAACACTCTTCCCCAGAAGTGCCTGACAGTCTACCATTAGCAAGTCATTCTTGCCTCTGAAGAGGCTGTACCAAATAGAGACAAAGAGTCTTGGCTTTGGAGCCTGGATTCTAATTCTGGCCCTTACCAGCAGGACACAATTACACAGCCGCTCTTTAAGAGATCTATCTATCAGTATCATAGTAGTAATAATAGTAGCATTTGCCTCATGGAAAGCACTGAGCACAGTGCCTGGCACATAGTATATGCTCAATAAATGACAGCTGTGGCTTTGGTTGTTATGCTGTGTGTCTCTCTTAGGTCCTCCTCTAAGACTGACATCTCCCCGGAACATGTCCTAGTCTTAGTGCATCGGTGTGTCAGTCATTCCCCTGCCTAATCAGAGGAATCCGTAGCAGCTGAAGTCTCAGGGAAGGGCAGCTGGAAGAGGAGCAAT
>NW_011915173.1:0-2008 GCF_000151845.1 Pteropus vampyrus | reverse complement strand
TTAAGAGCAAAGGAAGTGATTTTCAGAGAACAGTAACAGAAAAGATAAAGAGACTCTAATAAAATTTGTTTCCAGCCACCCATGGTGTGATACAGAAAATCTGAAATAATGACTATGTCTCTGAAATCTCAGTTAAAGAACCATTCTAGACTTGTTCATAGTAGAAATACCTAAGTCTAATTCTACCCAACAGAATAGAGTGTCTGTCCACTCCAGTCACTGCCCATCGGGGATTGCCATACAAGTGGTGTCCTGAAGGGGATGATGCTGAGGTCATCCTCTTATTATTCCTGACTGATGATACTGATGCTGGATTTGTATTTTTTCAGTTTACGACTTCAGGTTTATGATTGATTGTAACTACTTATAAGCGCCAAGCTATATGGAATAACAGATGGATTTGAGTTGCCCAATCCAACTTCTCTTTTTGTCAGTGGGACTACCATATACATAATTTTTTTTTTTTAATCTTTATTGGCTCATTTCCTTTGCTCCCATATCTTTCTTATTAATGGCCCTGGAATACAGGAAAGCCCCTATCACTCGATGGACTCAGGGCAAGAGTAAAATAATAGTGGCCCACATAGCCTGTGTCTAAATACTTAAAAGTTATAAAAAATTAAGCTCACAGATTGCTGAATAAAATATGTCTCCTTTTGCCTGGACAAATAATACATTCATAATGACATAATAGAATAATGTGAGTAAAGCTATGGTTTATGTGTGACTGAAAGATGGCAAAATGTCAAAGATGACTGAATTTAACTACAACAATTGAACTTGTCTGGATGTATTGTGGATGGGCTGACAATGTTTAGATGAGTGGTAAAATAAATATATACCTATTTCATAAGTTATGCTTATATTTAATAAAATTTATTTTGTCTTTTTAGCAAAATCACCAATTATGTTGTTATAATTGAGATCTTCACATAATTTTTATTCTATTAACAGGGATAATCCAAAAGATTAAAAATAAAATGTATTCAAGTGTATAAAATTTAAATTTATTTTCAGCAAAATATAAATTAAATATTGGAAAATTAAAATTAATTTGCATGAACAGGACAAACAAACCGATTCATGGATATGGACAATGGATTTGATTAGTGGTTACCAGAGGGGAGGTGGGAGGAGGGTGTGGGAAAAAAATAAATAAAACGTTAAAAAAATAAAAAATAATAAATAAATAAAATTAAATTAATTTGCAAAATTGAAATTATTTTTCAATGTGTTTTTGAAAAAGTTTTCTTCTAAAATATTAAATTTAACTATTAAAGGTAAAAGATAAAATGCAAATAATAATGAATTGCAATATTTTAAATCAAAATTATTTAACGCTAACCTAATTTAATTTTTTAAAGTGAATTCAATTTCATTAACTCTTCTTGTCAAAATGAAACTATTAACCATAGTGAAAAACCTTTATTATATACATGTTATATCTAGATCCTCAAATATAAGACTAAATGAATTGTTTCATATTGCAAAATGTTCTTCAGTTCCCACGTGCAATTGTTTTAAATATACACTACTTCAAAGGACTCCGAAAGCACAAACTGGAACACAAAGAGAAGCGAGAAAATGGATTCTCGATGTTACTAGGAAAAGTCTATTGCATTTATACTGAGAGGAGGGCTCTTATAAGTTACTGTCTGTTCTTGAACCTAAGCACTCCAGATGCTTAAGCTAGGCAGTAGCACAGCCAACAGCCTTCATGGTGTTGGACGCAGGTGCCTGAACACCACTGCATTTTGTTTTAAGGGTAAGGCAAGGCCAAGAAAGGTACAAAAACATTTCACTGTGACCTAAGAGGTATTAGCTGAATGGAGATTTAGAGTTGTGGGTTGCATCGTATCGGCTCAGAGCATTGGATTTAGAAAGACATGTCCATGCTCTTTACTATTTATTTTTTTAAATTTCGTGACATGTAGGGCCCTCTGAAGGTTGAGATCCCAGCCCTCTTGCCTGACAAAGACAAATCTGTCTATATTCCTCTACAAAATGA
>NW_011915172.1:0-1955 GCF_000151845.1 Pteropus vampyrus | reverse complement strand
TCCCCTCGGGTCCTTCATCCATCACCATGAATTCAACTACCACCCACACGTTAGCGACTCCCAAGTATTTCTCTTTAGTATCAAAATAGCTCAGATTCAGATCCATATTTCCAAGTCTGCTAGACAACACTCGAGAACCTCAAATTGGAAAAGACTCTACTGTTTTAAACTACGTAGCCCCCACCCCAAATGCGCTCCTATTCCCCGCTTTCTCGTGACAGTGGCATCTCAGTCTACTCAGCTGTCCGAGCTAGGACTCATGGACATCCTCGATTTGTCACATTCTCTCACAGCCCCCACCCCCACAACCTATCCGATACTTCGTCAGCGAGCTCGGTTTACCATCCCACCTCTGAGACACTTCCCATATCCATTCAGTCTCTATTTCACTGACCTAATTCAGGTCTTCATTACTTTGACCAGAGTTATTCATCACTATGCTGTACTACTCTAAAATCATTAACTACCTTAAAATAGTTATTTTACTTGCATGTGTGATGCTCCAACCGGACCACAGGTTCCTCAAGAGCAGAGATCAGATCGCACCCATTTCTGTATCCCTGGATTTCCGTACGCACATCATCATTTGCCAAATGAGTGTTCAATTAACATTTGTTGACTGAAATGAAAACACTAAATCCAAGATCCTTCCAAGTTTCTCAGAAAAAAGATCATAGTTCATTTTACATCATCAGTGGGTAAGTGGCAGCATGGCCTTTCTCGATCATCAACGGAATTTACTAAGCTAACCATTATTATGATAGAGTCTGACCTACGAGGGACTGAGAGCCAAGACATGGTACTAAAAATCCGGACATACTTGTTACTAGATTGTAACAAACACCATTCTCGAAGAACAGCCAATTCAGAATGAGAGTTATTTTCTTTAAGACACCCTTAACTAAAAGCTAGAAGTGACTTTATGGCTAGAAAAGCACGTTTTTTAGAGTATGAACATCATAAGATGCACACCATCTGGGGAATGAGACATTCCAGCCATTTTTATAGCTTGTTTAGAAAAAAAGAAAGGTGTTCTGAACTTTATCAGAACTTCCTGTGCATTTTCTTCCTCCCTGACTTCCTACCCTTGTTCTCAAGGCATTGACACTGTGCTAATGGACATCAAGGGAATGCAACCGAAATCACAGCCTTTTTCTTTAAACACTAGGTGCTCTGTCTCAGTGACCAATGCCAACTGAGCTCAGATGCTGATTAAATCGAAGATGAGTTCTAGTTTTCTTTTTTCGGCTCCTGGAATAAAACTTAAAGTGAGAACTTCATAATTCTTTAAAACTATATAGTCAGAAAACGGTAGTTTCCTGACTCCTTGAGCCTGTCGATTAACTTGTGCATTTCCAAATGGTTCAACACCCCGTTAATATTCTCTCACCTTCTCCTCTCCCCCCACTTCCTCACTGCCCCTCTCCTCTCTCGCCCCTTCCCCCTTCCTCCGCCCTGTACCCCTTCCGGCCCCCATTCCCCTTCCTCGCCTCTGTCCCCCTCCTCACACCTCACACACACAGACTTCCTTCTTCCCTTTCACAGAGGCTGCCATCCCACTGTCCGCAGCTCCGCGTCCATTGTCCGCTGTCTCGTCTACGTCCTTTGCTTCTTTATTGGCCATTATTTTCCTCTTGCTTCTCTATACTTTCCTTTCAGATTTTATCCCTAACTATACTTCCCAGCATCTATGAGGAACAGCATTTTATTAGTTTTGTTATTACGATTATTGTTATTGACATCACCAATCAATACGATTTGGCTGACTGATGTAAAAAAAAAAAAAAAAAAATTCCACGACAGTAACGAGCAGCTGCTGTTCCACTCATCTCAGTCTCCTCCTTATTATGAGCTGCACAGAGAGAACTTCCGGATGCCCCAAGGCCATGTGTGGACTTGGGGATAAGGGGAGAAACAACTATCGTTCTCTATGCTTAAGGCGACGTCCAATTCTC
>NW_011915171.1:0-976 GCF_000151845.1 Pteropus vampyrus | reverse complement strand
CACCATCCAATTCCCACCCCGCACTTTCCCGCACGCACCTTCCGACAGGAAGCATCCATTAACGCCTCACCGACGAGTCCCTCGTGGACGCCGGGCTTCCCCGGGGAGCAGAAGCCGAGACTCCAGGGGACGGGGGGGCGTGGCCCGGGAACGGCAAGGGGTCCCGAGGAGAGCCGCTTCACAGCCCAGACAGCGGGGGGCTGCGCGGCGACGGTGACATGAAGCGACGCCGCGCAGAGTCAGTCGGAAACTCCTTCCCCAGGCGCGACCGGCTCCACGCGCTCGGGGTCCCGAGCCGGGCCGTGGGAGCGCGTGGGGGTGCGCGGCCGCCTGTCCGCTCGCGGCCCTGCACGCGCGCACTTCGGGAAGCGGTTTTCGGAGCTCCGAAGGGCTTTCGGGGCGTCCCACGGTGTGACTGACTCTTCAGGTGTTTGCACTGAGTCTTCGCGTCTCTTTCATGGCCCAATGTTATTACAGCGTGCTTTCCCTGTACGCTGCTTCAGAGCCTTTCCAGAAATTGAGTACGTATTCATGAGACTGTGACTTACTGTAACCACACCAGTGTTTCCATATAGTACTCGAAAGCCTTGTCTTTTTCTCTTTGCTGTGTTTTCCCTAAATTCTAAATGGAAAACTTCTTAGTAATTTGTAGAAATTGCCAAAATGTCAGAAAGGACCTAAATTAAGCAGTTTTTCAGTCATTCTGCAGTGCAAGAATTATATAAACATAATTTACGTGTTTAGTAAGAGAAAAAACGTGGGACTATGGCTAAGGCTCCCTCCCTTTCCCACATGCCAGAAACGGAAGTGGTCCTACCACAAAATAAACTGAGCCTAAGGTAGTTATACAGCATCTCCAGAACGTCAGGAGTGAATTGACCAAGGCAAACTGTTAAAATCAAGTTATACAAAGCAAACATCAAAGAAAAAGAAGGCAGAAGGCTTTATTTTCAGCTAAAAGACTTGCTAATTCTAG
>NW_011915170.1:0-1998 GCF_000151845.1 Pteropus vampyrus | reverse complement strand
ACTTACAAGACGAGTCGCTGTGCTTGACCCCTAACTACGCACGATGCGACAGCATGGTGGACGTCCCGGGCTGTGCGGAAGTCTAATCATTTCGACAATTAGTAGTACTGCAGGCTGTTAGAACAAAGGAGACGTGCCGGGCTTGCGTTTACATTGTGTCACACCTGCTTTTTCACACGTCTGATACCCTCTCGCTTTCTCGAAGAGTGACTTCTCGAGCCAGGTGATTTGTGTTTAGAAGACTTGCCACAACTCTAATTAAGTAATTACTTGTGAAATAATTTATTGGCTGTCTTTCCCCCTCGCGAGACTGTACTCCCCACAAAGGCAATGACAAAATGTGGATTATTCATCATTGCAGCCCCGACGTCATGAACAGATTCGGCCTGAACTAAGTCCTCTGTAAGGATCGATGAAAGGCAGTGCTATTGGGTAGGGTTGTCATAGCGGAAGGCCACGGGCTGGGTAGCTTAAATGACAGAATTTATTTTCACAGTTCTGGAGGCTAGAAGTCCAAGATCGAGGCATCGGCAAGTTTCGTTTCTCCTGAGGCTTCTCTCCTTGGCCCACGTGCAGCTACCTTATCACTGTGTCCTCATGGGGGCCTTTTCCCATGCGTCTTTTTGCGTGTGCAAATTTCCTCTTTTAAGAACACCCCTAAGACTGGATTAGCGCCCACAGTAATGGCCTCGTTTTAACTTAATCACGTCTTTAAAGACCCTGTTTCTATTCAGCCACTTTCTCTAGTACTGGGGTAAGAGCTTCCACATAGGAGTCTGGGGAGGGCACAATTCAGATAACAGAGATGAATGCTATAAACAGAATGAAAAGCAGTTCGTATTAAAATAGATAAATTTGAGAGTCGTGTGCATAAATATTACATTAAAGCGAATTACGGCTATTCCTGAGCTGAAATCACTCCCCCTCATTTTTTCTCTCGAGCAGGGGAGAAGGGGAGCCATGGTGTGGCAGCCAGCTGGCCAGGAATGGTGTTCCAGCTCGGGCCAGGTCATGGATTAGCTCTGATATTTGGGGCTAGTCTTTCTATTTCTAGGCCTCAGTTCTTTAAGCTACAAAAGGAAGGGGTTGGAGTCGCTGAGTCACTCTGTGATTCTGAGAACAGCAGACCAGAGTGGAGACACTTCTTCTGGCTCTCCTGGGTGACTGCCAGTAGTACCCATCGGTTATTCTTTTTCTCAAATGCTCAGGGAGAGAAATAGGGACCAAATGTGCCCTCTCTTTTCCACTTATATGCAAGTCAGCATCCTGGGAAAGCAAAATCTCTATCCTGGGAAGTGTCCCAAATAGCAACTTTCAAGTAACTTCTTAAACAGGAAAAGCCAGCGAATACGCCCGATTTCCATCTCGTTGACTGGCAACGACTCTCTGCTGCTGTCCACTCCTCTGCTGCCTTAGTGATAATGGACCTGGGGGTGTGGTGGTCGAGGCAGAAGGGAAGGCCACGTGTCTATCCACAGACAGAATCCTCGAACCAGTTTCCCCCCTCCGTCCTCCATCCCAAAGCTCAGAACAGATGATCTGTGAAGCCTCGTGGAGGACCGCTTCCCACCCTACCCCACCGAGGCCCTCTGTTCTCTCCTCTTCCAAGTGCCGAATGGAGACATTATCTTGAGCAGCGAAATAACAGCATAGAAGCGTAGAATTTTCTCCCCACCTCCAGTGCAGCCCTCCAGCAAAGTGCAGGAAGTAACTCGTTTTGTGACTCTTTCCTACCCTGTCTCTTGGAAACAGTTGTTCCTCTGTGTCAGGATTCACAAAGATGCTGCCAGGATAAAACCTTTAGGGTGATTAACAGAAGCGAAGGTTTCTGAAACGTTTCGTTAGTGAGGTGCTCAGGTCTGTGAGTCTGCCCGCTGGCTCTCTGCATTCCAAAGGCTGGATTGTCACCGCCTTCGCTGGGATTTGCATATGTTCTTCCCGTTCTCATTTACCACCCCTCTGCCCAAGAAATCACCTTTCTGAATTGACAAAGACTTT
>NW_011915169.1:0-2125 GCF_000151845.1 Pteropus vampyrus | reverse complement strand
AGTTTTTTAAAATAGTTTGAAGGTAAATTTTTGGTGCTGGCTGCTAGGGAGTGGTAGAGCCAACCCAAAATCATGCACAAGAAAGAAATGCATTTTAACTGTCCTCACTAGTAACTGTCCTCATGTTTGGCAGTCACTGTCTCATTGCCTTTCTCATGCATGCCATCACTCTGAGGTTCTACAGCAAACATACCTAAAGGCAGTATCCACCAACAGCCTGCAGAGTTCAGTGATGGAGTTAGACATACAGTCCTTTCTAATCTCCTGTGAGGACCACCTGACGTTCAGTGTTGCTGTCACCACCTTCAACAGGACAGCCAGGGACTTGGGTTGCCATTGGACCCTGGACAAGCCCAGCTACTCTGTGTACCTCTCGCTACCCAGCACAGGCAGTTAGGCTGAAGTCTCCGCAGATGTAAAGCTATGAGACCCTAGAGTGGGGTACAGGGTGTGGGACTTGGGGGACTCAGGGTTAATCGTAACCCCTATGCAGGAAGCTGGAGCAGATGCACCGTAGCTTCATGGATGAAAAGGATCGGATCATCACAGCTATCTACAATGACACACGGGCCCGGGCCAGGTCTGTCCCTGCTCTATTCTGCCCTCTCTTCACTGTCCTGGCACCACCCTCCAGGATCCCTGTCCCGACCACCCCTGTGCTCTCTCCTGCAGGGCCAACAGAGCCAGGCTCCAGCAGGAGCAACAGCAGAGGCAGCAGCTGCAGCCACCACCTGTGCCTCCCCAAGGCCCAGGAATCTTGCCCCCAAGCACCAGCCCCTGAGCAGCTCACCTGGGTGGGGTCTGCTGTGTTTCCTCCGGGACTCCCCACTCCCCAAAATGCATGCAATAAAGTGGTTCTCAGCGCTCGTGTCCGACTCCCTCCTTCAGGTCCACCACCCCCAGCCCTGGCCTAGCCTTGGGACAGTGCCCCGCCCTCCGGGTTCTGGCGGCAGCGGCGGCGACCCAGGAGCCCGGCCCCCTGGGCGGTGCGTCCCCTTTCCCCTGCTGCGGAGGGAGGGGGTATGTGGGGAGGGCGGGTCTGCCGGCAGCCTCGCCCCCCATTGCCCCCGCCCCGCCCCTGCCCCGCGGCCCGGTGGGGAGCGCGTGTCTGGGTCACATGAGCCGCCCGCCCGCCAGCCCGGGCCCGGCCCCCTGCCGCCCCCGCCGTCCCCGCCGCCGCCGCCCGCCGCCCGCCACCGCCACCGGCCGCCCGGCTCCTCCGGCCACCGCCGCTGCGCTGCGCTGCCTGCGCCCAGGGCTCGGGAGGGGGCCGCGGAGGAGCCGCCCCCCGCGCCCGGCCCCCGCCCGCCGCGCCCGAGCCCGCGCCATGGGGCTCTGGCTGCCGCCGCCCCCGGCTCCGCCGGGCTAGGGCGATGCGGGCGCCTTCGGCGCGCGGCCCCCGCGGGCACCATGAGCCCCCTGCTCCGCCGCCTGCTGCTCGCCGCGCTCTTGCAGCTGGCCCCCGCCCAGGTACGTGCGTCCCCAACATCCCGCCCGCCTGCGGTGCCCTCTCTCAAGGTTGGCGGAAGTTGGGGAGGCGTGGAGCGGCCTCGGCTGAGGGGATCCGCGGGTCAGGTCGCGATCAGGGTCGTAACGGGAGTTTGCTCGGGCCATCCCCGGGGAGATGTCCTTCCCTGCTGGCCTGCCAGCCCAGCCCCGGGGCCACTCCCCCGCCCCACCCCATCCCCTGGGCTCAACTGGAGGCGGAAACAGCCTCAATGACCGCAAGACCTGGTTGGCCGCCCACTGTACCCCCTTCTGACCTGCGGCCTCCAGAACAAGCCTGGTCCCCATGCTTGGAGATTGTACTCCGCCAAAATAACGCATCTACGCAGGTAGTAAGTAAGAGAATATCCCAGGTGTCCAGGAGAGAACAGGTATATGCTAGAATGAAGCCAGGAATATAGCAATCTGTAAGAATGTCAAGAGGAGTTGATCCTTTCTTGACTGCAATAACAGAGCTTTTGGCTACAGTGCCGGAGTTAGACCTATCTAGATACACCTTGGGTCCAGGTCTCTTCTCTTTACAAGCACCAGTCTCTATCCTGATGCCCCTGGCCACTAAAAAAAAGGTATGGTAAACAAAATATCTTCACACAACACAACATTGAATTTGTTTTTGGTC
>NW_011915168.1:0-4997 GCF_000151845.1 Pteropus vampyrus | reverse complement strand
CATATGTAAAAGGGTATAAGAATGGTATATATAATTAGGAAGAGTTGTCGGAAGGATTAAATGAATTAATACAAGGAGAGAACTTAGAATCATGCCCAACATATAATAAAGATGCAATGACCACTAAGTACAATCATCACCATAACCATCTTCATCATCATCATCACCATAACCATAACCATCTTCACCATCACCATCACCAGCATCATCACCATCACCAGCATCATCACCATCACCATCGCCATCATCACCATCACCATCACCAGCATCATCACCATCTCCATCATCATCACCATCTTCATCATCACCACTATCACCATCACTAACACTATCATCATCATAAAGCACTGAGGCACCCCTCAGCTGTTCTATGGGAAATTCCGAGTTGAGCCTGTGGCCACATTTGGGGCAGGCGCATCTGGTACTGATGAGTGGGGCCACTGTGTTTTTCCAGGAAGGCAGTGGCCCAGCCTTTTAGAACTGCCTAGAACAGCAGTTTGGAACAAGTAACACCCAGGAGGCCACATCTTCAAAGGTTCTGGAGAAGGAGTTGGTATCACGGGCTCTAATTATCCTTTCTTTGACACTCAGGTGACCAGAGAAGGTGATGACACCCAGAGAACTCTGACTTCTCGTCCTGAACACGATGTTGCAGAGGGGGTCTATGATGCCCATTTTACACCTGAGGAAATCAATAGCCGAGGAGCCTGTATTCAAACAGAAACTGTGAAAACCACATGGCCTCTCCCCTGCCCTGCCTGAGCCCCGGTCTGCGTGCCAGATCTTGCTTTGGGCACAGCCAGGGACATGATGAGTCAGATCCGGCCCTTAGGACGCCTGCAGCCTTACTTGACAGAGGGAAGAGCTCCAGGCTCCTCCAGTGGGTGGGGCTGTTTGGAGGTGTGCAGGAAAGGGAGAGGGAGAAGTTTGCAGGGAGGGGTGGGTTTGGATGGCGGCAATGGACAGATAGAAGAAACCACAAACAAGGAAGAAGAGGCACAGGGCATTTCAAGAAAGAGTCAGCGCTTTCTGGGGCTGAGGCCCCGACCGCATGAAGAAGGTGGCAAAGCGAAGGCTTTGAAGGTGGGCTGGGAGAAGGGTGTTCAGTGCCTTGGCCTTGTCCCTGAAGCAGTAGGGAGGCTGGCAGATGCTTTCAAAGGGACAGCCCAGAGCATCCTCCCGTGGTACCGTCTCCCCACAAAGAACCGGCCCACAGAGATCACTAACAGGAAGAGTGGATGCTACATTAATACCGTGGCCCAGGTTCTGGGGACCCCGGAGGCACGAACAAACTGAGCTGGCTGTGGCTGCCACCTCCTCCAGCTCTCCACCTGGATTCAGCCAGTCCTGCTGGCCACCCAGGGCCTTGGCTGAGTCATTGACAGTGGGCACGCCTGCCGGCCTTTCTCCTGCCTGGCCTGGGACCAGAGGCAGCTGCTGTCGCCATAGGACATTGGGGCTGGGAGGAATCATGATCCAGCCAGAGAGATGTCCACATGCAGTGCACCCCCAGGTCCTCCCCACCAAAACCCAATCACGTTGACAAACGGCTTGCCTGGGGCCGCTCTCAGAATCACGCATCCCACCGTCACTAATACCTGACGTTCCCTGCAGCCAGTTCCGGGCAGGGGCGCCACGCCTTTCTAAGGCACTCCCCTCATCTCTTTTGACCCAACTGTCATGCCTCTATTTTCCTGGACCTTCTCTCCACCCATCACTCACCCCCCACGGTCATAATCTAGGCCAATAACTGCCCGCCTCCCAGGTCTCTATACCTGGGAGCAGCCTCCCACTCTATACCTGGACTAGGACAATTCTATGATGCCACCTGGCTCTAGAACGAGGTGGCCTCCCGTTCTGCGTTGTCCTCACTCCCCTCTTGACCGTCATTCCAGCCATTCCCTTGCATCTGCCCCGTCTCTCTCCATCACTGTCACCTGGCCAAGTCTCCTCCCCGCCAAGCTCAAGTCCTCGTCCACTCCACGCCTGGTCCTAGCAGCAAAACGTGGCTGGAGGAACAGAACTGGGCCGACTGGTCTCACCTGCCTAATTGGACGCGAAACACAAGTGGCACCACTGCAATGCTACCTGTTTCCCTGGTCCACCCCCTCTCCTCCCCACTCTCAAAGGCCAGCCCCGCTTCTTATTCCACTGGCCTTTCTTGTCCTCCCAACGTCACATCTAAATACATGCCCTCGCCTCCCGCAGCCGGGAAGTAGCTCCAAGTGCCAGATCTGAGCTCTGGATCCTGTCCCCTCCCACGGTCAGGGACTCTGCTCCCACAAATAACCCCACTCCTGCCACAGGGGACTTGCATCAACGCCAAGCAAGGTGTAGTACCTCCCACCTTGAGAACAGGCATCAGGCACAATCCTGCGAACCCAGGTAGCCTTCGCTTCCCCACCACAGGATAGAGCCAGCTGCTGCTTCCCCACCCGGCCCGCCATCTAGGTGGGGCCTTGTGGCTCGTCTCACCTGGGGAGTGTGAGTGGAAACCGCATATGTCACTTCTAGGCTAAGCTCTCAAAACGCGGGTGGATTCTCCACTCCCTCCACCCCTCGCAGAGCCAGGAGGGCGGGGAAACCTGCGTCCCCAGACACCGCTTGGAAGACAGCTGCCCACCGATCGGCAACACCCGTTTGAGACTTTATGTGATCGAGAAATAAACTTCTATGGCCTTTGCACCATTATGCATTTGAGGGTCTGCGTTTCACAGCAACTGATGTCACTCTAGCGAACTCAAACCAGATCCCATTCAGCTGCCTCTTCATCACCTTTCCTTAGAGTGAAACTCCTTGAACGAGTTGTCTGTCTCCACTGTCTCCACCACTTCCTGACCTCCAGTTCTCGCACAGGCCACGCCCACCTGGATCCCCCACCGCTCCGCAGCAAGCCTGCACGGCCAGGTCGCAGGGCAAGTCCACCTGCTAACCCAGCGGTCGTTCCAGTCCTCGCCTCAGCCCCCTCTCAGCGGCAAGGGCGTCGGTGATTGACTGCTGGATACTGTCCTCTCCGGCTTCCAGGACATCAATGCTGCCTGGGTCCCTACCTCACTGGCTTTGCCTGCACTGTCTCTTTCGCTGGATCCTCTTCTTCTTAAGCTCGAAAACTTGGAGACCAAAGGCTCAGCCTCACATCTCATCTCTGCTGTGAAAGGTTGCTCCCTCATCAGCTCACCCGGCCCTGGCCTTGAAACGCCTTTCGGCCTCCAGGATCGCCAAGTCTACACCCTCCACCCAATTACCAACTCACTCCCCGATGCCAGCACCTGGGTGTCTACTCGCCATGTCGGTTTTATCACATCGACTTCCCCCTCAAACTTGCTTCTCGCCCGCCCCCCTCCTGTGTTCTAGATCTCAGTAACCGCCCCCCTCCCCATTCACCCACCCAACCAGGGGATCATCTTTTTTTCCCTCTCTCAGCACCTACATCCAATCCAAAATGAATCGACATACCTCAAGTGCAAGCACCTCTCACTACCTGCCCTCCGTCCTGGACCCGATCCTCGTCATCACCCTCATGGACCACACAACGGCCTCCTGGGGACCGCCTTCCTAGCCTTGCACACTTTTTAGTGTGTTCTCCACACAGCAGCCAGGAGATCTTTTTAAAACGTGCCCGATCACGGCCCTCCTCTTCGCAAGACCCTGTAAAGATCTATATATTCCGGTCCCGTAACTCTCATCCTACTCTCTCGTTTACTCACTCCGCTCCAGGCAAACTGGTTTCCTTATGACTCCCTGAGCACACCAGGCCCGTGCCCACCCCAGGGCCTTTGCACTTGCTCTTCCCTCTGCCCAGAATGCTTTTTTCTCCAGGCATCCGTGTGCCTCGTTCCCTCAGGTTTCTTCCAATGTCACTTCCAATGTCTTCCCTGGCTGCTCCATCTAAATCGCCCCCCGTACTCTACCCCTTACGCTACTCTGTCTCTCTCCATGGCATGATCACTACTCATCAGGATATTATATTCGTTTATTTCTTGGCCTGTTTCCCCTCCACCCCCGGCATATCCTTCCACAGAGCCCAAGGCAAGGATTTTTCTTACTCGTTCACTGCTGCTCCCCAAGTGCCAAGAGCAGTGGCTGGTACATAATCAACACTCAGTAAAATATGCTCGGTGAATGAAGGAACACCCATAATCATAAGGGAAAAGCACCCTTAATATTCGCCAGGAAATCAAAGAAAGAATTCTACCGTGAAACAGGAAGTGGAAGTTAAGGAACAAGAACAGGCGGTTATAAGAAGAACAAAACAATAATTTTGAAACGAAACGTATAAATTCTGAAATTAAAATCCCCATGGTTTGGGAAATAAGAGTCCCAGTAGAAGGGCTAACGAGCAGGAAGAATTCAACTAACGAGCACATTAGTGAGCTGGACACCGGAGCCGCCCACCTGCCACCAGGAGGAGGCTGGTTCAGACGAATCTGTAGTATGTAATTGTTTGTAGTATGTCACTGAGGTATTTGCTCATTCATCCACTCGGTCTGTACTTACTGAGTGTCTACAATGTGCCAGGCGTTGCTCCGGGTGACGGGGATACAGCAGTGAACAAAACCGACGAAGTCCCCACCTCATATTCCCGTGGCGAGCAGAAAGAAATTATGTGAGTCGAAGATGAAGGACGCTGGATGGTGGTAAGTGCAATGGAGAACAGAGAAGCAGGAAGGGGGACTGGGGAGCCTCAAGAGTGGGGGCGGTTAAAGCCAGATAGGGTGGTCAGGGAGGGCCTTGCCGAGAATGAGACTTCTTAACAAACACTTGAGGGACGGGCTCTCTGGGAGAAGAGGGCTCCTGACGGCGAGTGCAAGGGTCCTGAGGCAGAGACGTGCCTGGCACACGCAAGCGACAGTGAGGAGGCCCAGGGGGCCGGTGTGGACAAAGCGAGGCTGGGAGGAGATGAGCCTAGAGAGGCGGGAGGGGCGGCTCACGGTCAGGGCTTCGGCTTTCCCTCTGTGTGAGGTGAGGACACACGGCTAGAGACTGAGCACAGCGGC
>NW_011915167.1:0-1843 GCF_000151845.1 Pteropus vampyrus | reverse complement strand
TTTAGTGCTCTTTTTCCTCTTGAAATAATGCATAAACTCTCTCTCTCTCATAAAATACTTTGCTTTCGTGAGGTCCCTCACTCCTAACAGGAGAATTTAATTTTATTAACTAATTAAAACGTCAACTGTAGTAACTTGATGTGTTACCTTTTCTAGAATATTTGTATTTTAAACTCAATCCAGATATGAATGGGAATATGTATTTTTTGAGGACAACTCTGGCATCATATTTTGCAAATTACGATAATCTATGCCTGCTTTGCTGCTTGAGCGATAGATTTATTGAGTGATACCTACAATGATCAGTTGTTTGTATAGGCAAAAGAGGACTACTCAGCAATTCACAGATTTATACTAATTGTGATAATACCTTGGTTATATGGAAGACATGAAATAATTACTGCATATTCCCATGTGATGGCATCCAGAGAAAAACGGAGGTTTGTTTTATAAATTAGAAAGATTCTTTTCCAACAAATATTTCTCCTCTTATTAGTATTAGTCTGAATTGGGTTACATGCACATTTTGAATCAGTCACTGGGAATGGGAAGAATTATCGTTAAATCAATTAGTTGCTGGGAAGAGAACAAATAGTATCCACTGTGTATAATAAGAAAATGCAAAGCCCAATATTTACATCATAATATAAAATTTACTATATATTTTCACATGTTTTATTTTAACCACCATTAGTAGCATTTGAAGTAGTTACTCTGTTTATTTTTCTAACCTTATTTTTCCCTCCCTTTGAATTGACACTGCATCCATCCTCATTTTCAATTCCAATAGAATCCTGTGTTCCATTCTTGAAGAAAAAACCACCTTACTCTTTTATGCTTTTCTCTGTCTGTAATGATCTTATTTCATTCTTTATCTTGTAAACTTCTGTTGGTTCTTTAAGACCTTGGCCATTTAAAGTAAAATTTAGACCTCTAGAATATTGGTCCTACTAGTGCTTTGTACAAATCTCTGTGATAGCATATTTGTTTGTTTTATAATTATATATTTTAAAATTTATTTCACCTTCCAAAATGTGAAGATGAGTGGGCAAGGCAGGAAGGGGTCAAGAACCTTATTTTAACTTTATATTTCTAGTAGCTAGTAGTTCCTGACAGATGAACATTCAATAGTTGTTAAATGAAAAAAATGAGATGAGACATAGAGTTGTTTAACTTTGATTAAATCCATATGTTTGTCATTTCTTCAGTTTTCAAATGGTAAAAATGAGGCTGATATGAAGAGTGAATGATGAGTGTTCTATTCCAAGGTTACAATATTGAATATGTAAAAAAACCTTTGGAGAAGGGAACTTACAAAGATAAAATATATTATTATTATTATTATTATTATTATTATTATTATTATTAATCACTTGTCCAACATATGTTTACTTTTTACCCTGTCTAAGGCATATTGCAACCTGAGAAATATAGTCACTTTTTTGAACATCTGTACCTATTCTTTACTCAGATAAAACAGCCATTTGGAGCACTTTCAGAAATGCCTGAATCTCTCCATTAACAGATATTCTCCTAAAATGTGGACTTTCAAGGCCAAAGAATTCAAGGCCATGGACCATGGGGGACCTCTGGTTTTCAGCCAGATGACCAAACTTGTGCATCCCTACAATTGGGATGAATGGCTTCCCATGGGACCTTGGACAGATTGTACCCAGCATTGGCACAAATTTGGCTTAGAAGAATAAGCTCCTTGAAACCTCAATTAATATCTGGTGTGTGAACATTAAATAATGCTCAGGCTAGAAAACAATATATCACATGGCACGTCCCAGGAAATAAGCAGACGCTGGCACCACGCCAGGTCAAGGGGCCAAAATACTTG
>NW_011915166.1:0-1493 GCF_000151845.1 Pteropus vampyrus | reverse complement strand
ATTCAAACTAAGTCGTTACATTTTTCAGAAAACGATCCAGCGAAACCTCTGTCATCCATTCCCACTCACCCTCACCCCATCTTGCACCGCATGCTGGGCCGGGACCTGCTCCCTGAAGGGAAGCGAGCATCTCGTGCTAAGCCTGCCTCCCACACAAAGGAGGACTGGAATTTATTTCCTTTCCTCACAGGTCCTCTAGGGCGTGGCCTGCTGAGGGCCCTGGCCGCCTTGGGCTGTCATGTCCCTGATGCCTTGTGACTTTAAGGGGGAGACACTGGCTCTTTGGGACTCAGTTTCCCCAGTGGTGAATGAGGGAGGGGGACTCATAGAACCTCGGAGGCTGACATTCCCTTCTCGACGCTGTGGCCTTCTCAGAAACCGCCAGCCCAGCCTGGGGATGAGGGTGGGGTGGGGGTGGGCAGACAACGTGCTATGAAGTCATTCCCGTATGAGGAAGGGAGGGGTCTTTGCCTAGAGAAAACGGCAAACCAGGGGAGGGGGCTCCTTCCGCTCCAGTCTGGGGCACCATCCATCTCGGTCGCGATTACCTCACACCCAGCCAGGCCAGGAGACCCCACCCACACCTGCAGTCCCTCGATCTTTGGAACAAGGCGGGGCACCCCCACCCCACCCCGCCACAGGCAGATCTATGACCCAGGGCCGCCTGAGAGCAGAATCGCACCCAGAAAGGCAGCAGGGCCCCCTCTCTTCTGCCGAGCGGGTGGGTTCAGGAGACCACCGCCCAACAGGTCCCCCCTTAGAGCTAAGGGTCCAGCGGAACCCGCAGGTGCAGGCAGGTCCGGGAAGACAAAGGCTTCGGGAGGTCGGAGACGTGGCCCTCCTCGTCAGCTGGGTATGATGCCAGGGCAGCCTGCCGGGAGGTCTCCCCAGAGCTGCAGGGGGCCCTGGTTCTGCGGTGATGGGCCAAGGGTCCCCCCACACCCAGCGCCCACACTCTGCAGCGGCCCTGAGGCCTGGGAGAGGGCTTCCTGGAGAAGGAAGGGGCCGGGCAGAGCCGCGGCGAGGAAAGGGGAAGATGGACAGGGGGAGACGCCGTGGCCCGGGAAACAGAGAGACTCGGGGATACGAGTGTGGGCGCTGCTCTTGGAACCAAAATCAGAGACGGAGACACAGGGGCACGGGAACGACTCCGACGCGGGGACCTGGAGGGGAGCGCGACAGGCAGGGAGCCCCGGAGACACGCGCAGAGGTGGAGACAGGGAGACAGAGACGCGCGCAAGGGCAGAGACACAGAAACAGAGACACGCAGAGACACGCGCAGAGCCGGAGACGCTCGGAGAGCGAGGGACACGCAGAGCCGGAGACGCTCGGAGACGCGCGGGGACAGCCGGCGGCGCGCGCCCCGGCGCCGGCCACTCACCGAGGCCGCAGACCTCGCGGCGCAGGCTGAGGCGGCCGCGCTCCTCGGCTATGGCGCGCAGCATGATGCTGCAGCGAGCGCTCCTCGGCTTCGGCGCCGCCCGCAGGCTCGG
>NW_011915165.1:0-3942 GCF_000151845.1 Pteropus vampyrus | reverse complement strand
TCCTATTCAGTCAGGTGTATTTTTATTTCATTACATTGCTGCACTTCTGTATACTGATATTTAATTTAGAAATTATGCCTTTATATTCACAAGCGAAGACTTAGTTTTATTTTTGTAGTATCTTCATAATATTTGATATTAAAGTTATACTAACTTTTTAAAATAAACTGGGAAGTTTCCAGCTTTTTCTATAATCTAGAATGGCTTAAATAGCATGAGAATTGTATTAGATAGAACTCAGCTGTAAGCCCATCTGGTCCTATAGTCTTTTTTTTTAATTGTGCTAAAATACACATAACAAAATTTACCATCTTTACCATTTTTAAGTAGTAATCTCCCCCAAAACCCAAGCCGTCACTCATACTTGGCCGTCCACTAGATTCAGGTGAGACACAGGTGGGAGTTCAGCATAGACATGGGTAGGAAATCAGATTCACTCCAAGTTACCACTTTCCTAGAACTTTCTCTGTGCCTAGGACTAAATTTGTGAAGTCTTTAAAAAGTTGAATATTTCCACACCTTTGACCAAAACATAAAATGTGGTCTTATGCTTACAGAAAATGATTAAAATTAGTTGAGTTAATTGTGCCAGAATATTTCCTTGAACTAAAAACTGGTCATTTGTATACATAAAGAAAGCTAAATAGGAAAAAAATAATCTGAAAGCATTCTACTGATTTAGTATCTATTAAAGTTGACATTTCAAGAAACATGGATTACAATATTCAACCAATGATACTTGATAAGATGGCGAGTCAGTTGGCAAAAATAAAGCTCAGTCCCTAGTCGTCAACATGAATTCCGAATACATAAACAAAATGTTAACTACATAAAAGCGTTAGAAGGAAACATTATTAAATTAATGTTTCCTTTTGAGATCTTCAGAAAGAATAAGGTCTTTCTAAGCATGACATTAAAATCCGGAAGTTATGAAAGATTAATAAATTTGGCTACATAAAGATTAAAAACGCATGCATGACAGAAATTCAAATGTCAAACAAATTCTGAGCAATAACAAGGAATAAATTTTTGATACATATAACAACATGAATCTCAACAGCATTAAGCTAAATGAATAAAGCATTACAGAAAAGACTACTTACTGTATGGTTCTATTTATATGAAATTCTAAAAGAGAAAAACTATAATGATAGACTGGGTTGTCAGGATCCAGAGGGCCGGGGAGGGGACTGACTACAAAGGAATTTTGGGGGTTGTTGAAAATGTTCTATCCTGACTGTAGTGGTGGTTACACAGCTACCTATATTTGTCAAAACTTACTGAATCATACACTTAAAATTGGTGTTATTGTATATAAATTATACCCTAATAGAGCTGACAAAAAAATTCAAACAAACATATGACTGAGGACTAATTTACTTATACAAATAATTCTTAAAGCAGATAATAAAATAACAACCTAATAGAAAAGTGTGCACAGGAAATAAGCAGTTTGCAGAAGAAAATATCATAAAAAAAACCCAAAACACATGAAGAAATGCTCACCCTCAGTTATAATTTAAGAAATGCAATTTTTTTTTTTTTTTACTAATGAGGTTGGCAAATAATATTTAGTGTTGCAATCTAGGGACACAGACATTCTCCTACAGATTTTCTTTTGATCAGAATTTAGTAATATTTATCAACGTTTTAAATGAACATATCCTTAGACCCAGAAACTCCACATGTAGGAATTCATCTTAGAGATATATTTATATAAACAAATATGTAATAATAATGACAACAAACATTTATATAGTGCTTACATACACATTGTTTTAAGCATTTTATCTGGGTTATCTGACTTTATCCTTAAAATAACCCTCAAAGGAAGGTACTTTTATTACTCCCATTTTACAAATGGAAAAACGAAGGTACAAAGCGGTTAGGTGCCTTGTAAAGTTATACTGCTAGTAAGTGGCAGAGCCAGGATGAAAACTCAGGCAGTGTTGCCTACCAAATTCATACTCTTAAGTAGTATGTTATTCTCCCTCTCTAAAGAATGTTTAATGCTACAACATTTGTAATAGCAAAAAATGAAATGTCCATTATTGGAGATTTGTTAAATAAATAAAATCTATGCAATAAAATATTAGGTAGGATTCATTAAAAATAAAATGGTTCTCTATATGCTAAAATGAAAACATGAAAAAATAAACATATAAATAAAACGAAAATATGTCCAGATTATGATATTAATGAAAAAGTGGTTGCAAATACTATTTATAGCAAAAGTCTTTTACAAAACAAATAGGAAAATAATACGTATACTTGCATACGCAGAGAAAATTTCCAGAGGCTATGCACTAAACTGTGCTTAGCAAATACTACTGAAATACAGCATGGGTAAGGAAAAGATTTTTATTTTTACTTTATTCCATTCTGCATTATTTGAATTTTTAAGAACTAGAGGCATGATACTTTCATTACCAAAATTTTTTAGTTTAAATACACAATTATTCTACTTAACATTCTACAACTTTTACAACATGGATTTACCTTTAATTCTTGTGTTAGCTGGGTTCTTCTGTCTCTTAAATTCTTTAACTCTTTCTCATCCCAGCATCTAGCCTTGTATTTTAAGTCACTTGACCCTCCGGAAATCACCCCAGATTTTAAAAATAATGTTCCATCAAGAGCTACTGTCTGTAAAATTAAAAAACATTTTACCGTGAAGAAATGTACATAAAAACAGGACATAATAAGGCAATTTTTATAGCTGAGAATTTGTAGATGAGAAAAACCTAGCTTATGAAGGACACCCACCACTAAACCACAAATACAAAACCCTGTTTTGCTAGGGCCCAAAGCAATTCTAGACAATTAAAAAGGTTCAAAATAAATTGTATAGTAGTTCCAAACGTCTTCAACATTAAGAAAAAATTAAGAATATTTATATTTAATATAAAATAGTTTTACATGATATACTCCTGTATTTTGAAGAATTTGACATCACATGTCAATGGTGTATTACAAAAACAGCCTTAGTAGGTTTAGCATCCCAAAAATAACACATTCTCCAAAATGGATATGAAACTGGGACTGAGAAAAAAAATTTAAATGGAGTCAAAGATATAAAATAGCTTGAATTTATAGTCCTTAAGTAAGCATATTGTTTTATGGAATAAATAAAAGTAATTCTCAGGGTTTTGTAAATGTTTCTAATTAGTCAAAGCAGGAGACCACCAGTGGAAGACTAAAACTACGTAATGTGAGCTGATTAAAAAAAGCCAACAAAAAGGAGTCTCATTTATTCCTTCATTCAAACAAACATTCCCTGAGTGACCACTGTTTGAGGCATTTTATACTGGGAACTGAAGTGGCCAAAGGGAGTGAGATATGTTTTTGACCCTCAGAGAGTCATGCTACTAGGAAAAAGTAACATATAAACATATCACAGTATAAAGTGATGAGAAGATAGATGTAAACTCAGAGTAATCTGGACGCATAATTCTGAGAGGTTCTAACAAAGCCTGGAGGTCCACAGACTTCCTGAGGAGGTGAAAGCTATCATCCTATCTTATCAGAGACACTAGTTAGGATTAAATTAATTACACTTATCAGAAAACTTAGTTGATTTCTCTCTCACAATTACAGAAGTAAGCACGCCAGGGTCTATATGGCAGCTGCATATATACAGCAAAATATCCACTAGATCTTCCCAGGGTATGGTTGCCATACACAGGAACTAAAATCCAAGCTGGTCAAACATCTATGGCCATGTTTTTAACTATCAGGTTACATGCCCTCTTCAATTCTAAAATCACAGTGGGCAAACAATTTATAAAATTATGGATCTTAGGTTTTTTTCAGTAGTGTCTATGTTTATTAAAAAATGTTTTCCTAAAAGTAAATGTAGTCTCAAATAGCCTATTTTCATTACATTTACAGTTAAATTCCTATTCCGGAAGCACCATATTTTTATTCCAGACTACAATTTAT
>NW_011915164.1:0-841 GCF_000151845.1 Pteropus vampyrus | reverse complement strand
ACTGAGAGTCAATTTGGTGTTTTCTGAGTTTGTCTGTGTGGACAATGCTAAGGGAGATAAGAGACTAAGCTTAGGATGACCTGTGCAGAGGAAGGAAGTCAGTCTGTTAACCACAAAGTACTTAATAATCTAGGACAATGAAATGTTCTTTAGTGTGCTACTTCCTTTTACATTAATTTCATCAATTTGAACAACAGATATTTGAGTGCTGACTGTCAAACAACCTCCAGCCCTAGCCTGTGGACCTGTCCCTTCTGGAACTGACTGTACACTGCTGAGTGGCGGGTGCATAGAAAGCACTCAGAACATTGGTTGGTTTCTCTGTTCACAGGTTGTAATGTGAACATATAACCTAGCAACAAAAGAAATTCATTGCTTTAGACAAGTTAGTAAATGGATATGATCATTATTTAAATCCTAATTAGCATCCAAATTAGTTTATAATCATGATTTAGATTTGTAGGAAATCAGCCTATGCCAATTGGGTTATTTTAAAATTCAGAACTGGACTTTAAATGTTCCAAGAACATCCCTATAACTGAGTCATTGAACTTCCAAAAAGAGAATGAAACCATCAAAGTAATCTGAATAAATCCTTCCTTTACTGTTCCCTGTAATGTGTCAGATAAAGGAAAAATACTTGAAGGCTTGGAGGAAATGAATGACACACTCACAGAGAAGGAAAGAAAAGATCTGAGGGTCATTAATGCATAGAAGGCTTACTCACTGAGGGCTTGAGTATCGATGTAAAAACACCCTCAGGTGCTTTTCGCCTTTACTGCAACCACTTTCTCTAGGAGTCATTGACAATTGCAAACACAGAAGTAGTTTACATACATGA
>NW_011915163.1:0-1194 GCF_000151845.1 Pteropus vampyrus | reverse complement strand
ATGAATGGAAGGAAGGGGAGGGACCTGACAGGGTCAAAAAGGCAAGAGGGGTAGGTGAAGACACAGCCTAAAGTATGTTAATTGTTCAGGCAGGAGGGAAAGGGACACCAAGGCGCCATGCTCCTGGGGAGGGGATAAGAGGGTCGAGACCTGCTGATCTCGCCAGATACGTCTGTTTATCGGGAAGACTCAGAGCCCAGGCCCCGGTGAGACCAGCTTAGGCCGGCGCTAGGAACCGGGGCCGGCGCCCAGCACGAGTCGACGGCCCCTAAACTGCTGAGGAGCAGGCCCCCAGCTGCGTAACCAACCTCACCCACCCAGAAGGACAGGCTGTCAGGCGCTTTCGAGGAACGCGGGTAGGGAGAGCAAAGCTGGGCGCCGACACTTGGCAGTGCCCTCCCTAGCGCGCGTCTAGCCCCAATGTGCAGACTCAGGCAAGTGGCGACTTTCCGGGTTCCGGGGCCGAGGAGGGCGTCCTGCGCGAGGATGGGACCCCAGAGCCCCGGGCCGTCCCGGAGGGGGGAGGGTGACAGGGGGCTCGCGGCCCCGACGCGCTCACCTTTGAGGAAGTAGACCCGCGGGCCGGCGGGCAGGCAGGCGAGCAGCGAGGTGAGCACGACGCGCGCGGCGCTCTCCTCGCGCAGCTTCTGCCAGTGGCGGCTGCCCTGGTCCAGCACGACCACGGCCGCCACGCCGCCGCCGCCCTCCTGCAGCAGCCGCGCGCGCGCCGCCTCGTCGGGCAGCACGTAGCGCGCCGACACCGCGCCGCCGCGGGCCCGCCGCAGCACCACCGAGTTGAGGTTGACGTTGAGCGAGCCGCGGACGCTGGAGGCGGCGAAAGCCAGGTATGGCCGGCAGTCCAGCACCACGCAGCGTGCCGCCGCCTCTTTGCGGAGCATCTTGCGCAGCTGGCGCCCGTCGAGCGACGTGACCTTCATGCTGCCGCCCAGCGGCCCCGCGCCGCGCGCCCTGCAGGTGCCCACGGCCAGGGTGCCCGCTGGCGAGGCACGGGAGGGCGGCCCGCGCCCGAGCGGCCGCTCAACTCTTCTTTCCCGCCCCGCGCGCCCGGCCCGGCCCGGCCACTCGCCGCCCCAGAAGCCGGGGATTCCGCCGGCAGCGCCGCGTCTTATGTGGAGTGTGCGGCCTGTGACGTGGCTGCCCATATAAGGCCGAAATATGGGTATTCCCCGCCCC
>NW_011915162.1:0-1460 GCF_000151845.1 Pteropus vampyrus | reverse complement strand
TACATGAAAAATGACATTGTTTTTTATTTTAATTAAAATATATATTTTGTGAACAGGTATTGCCATCCAAACTATTAATCTGTGTTCACCGTAATGTGTGACTCAGTCCCCCCAAAACAGAGCAAAATAATAATAATAATAAAGTGAAAGGAATTTTTAGATGGGTTACTGAGAAAATCAATGAGCTCATGCAACTTAAAGAACATTTGATAGGACTTCAGTGTAACGATGGATGGATGGAAGGAATCAGCGATGAGTGTCTCACCTGCATTACTGATCAATTCATGATGAGACACGTCAGACTCGATTAGGGTATATGCCTTGTTTTAGCTTGTACATTTCACTCATATCTTAAATTTTTCCATCTCACTTTTTATAAGTAATAATAATTTACTTGAAAATCTTTACCATGTTTTGAACACCCACTGTCTCAAAAGCCCGCCCATAGGTAAGCAATCGGATCGAAAACTTCTCATGAAGTCTTTCTTGAAGATTTCTTTAAAAACAATCCTTTTCACACCAAGTGCTTACACGGGCACTGTAGCGGGTAATGATGCCACAGTAGTGGCGTCTGCCTTCCCCTTTCTTGGCTTTCCTGTCGGGAATCCCCACCTTTGTTGGAGTCTCTTAATGCGCATCATCGTGGAAGGACCCGATGGGCATCCGGGGCCCCGGGGCGCCGCAGCCTGGCAGCGCGGCGCTTCTTTCTCGCCTCATGCCGCGCCCAGCCAAGGAGCACTCAGCCCTCCCCCGCTGGAGAAGAGACTTGTCGCGTCCCCAGGAGAGGGCTCCTCCGGGTCCGAGCCGCCTCCTCCGTGCGCTCCCTCCCCGAGCGCGCTCTGCCTGGGGTGCCGCCGACCTAACCCGGGCGAGCTTGGCTGCGGGGCGCTAGGCAGGGCCTTAGCGGCCGTCGGTCCGCCTCGGGCTGGGTGCGGGGCAGCCCGGGCTGGGAATCACAGGACAGAGGCTGAGCGAGAGAGCGGGGCCCCGGAGGCGGAGGCGGGGTGCCTGCCGGCCGCGGGCGCCGGGGCTGCGGGAGACTGGGGCAGACCCGCCAACTTTCCTTAGAGCGCGCGGGCTCAGGCACGGCGGTCCGGCAGGGCGGCCCGTGGGACAAAGAACCAATCTGGGCAGGAGCAGGAGAGACCCCCGCGCACCCACGGAGGACTCCCCGGCACGCGCCCCGTTCCGGACCCCCGGGCACTGCACGCCGCGTGTCCCGCCCGTCCCCGGGCGCGCGTCCGCGGGCAGCGCTGCGGCGGGACCTACCAGCGCCGCCAGGATGCGCCGGCTCCTCTCGTCCGTGCAGCGCTCGGGGAGGGCGCCCGGCTGCGCGCGAAGCAGCAGCGCGGCCGCCAGCACCCAGCCCGCGGTCCAGGCGGCGCAGGCGGTCAGCGTGCCTGGCGAGCACCGCCCGCGCCGACTGCAGTGCCAGGGCCGGTGCTGCGCCATGGTCATCC
>NW_011915161.1:0-1656 GCF_000151845.1 Pteropus vampyrus | reverse complement strand
TCCAGTTGTTGGAGTTAATGAACATAGAGAATGAAAAAAAAAAAAATAAAAAATCAAAGAATATCATCATTCTTAGCTAGAAATGCAGGGCTGGGAAAAATAGATCAAGAATGTAATGTTCTAGTCCTCACATTTGGTGGTAAATTCACAAGTTGCTCATAATATTATTGAGCAGATAAATAAAATAAGATGGGGCCCACAGTTGGACCAGTAATAACCAAAGATTATTTCTTGCCCAGTTTTGTGCCTGGAGGTCTGTTTTAAGAGCAGAATTCCCACAGCCAGATGACCCACATCGCATGCTCAATGTGAAACAAAGAAAGGGTTTTCTTTTTAAACTTTGATTTGGTTCTCTGGCTGGTACAGAAAGGACCCCATTCAGTGAAGGGGGAAGCTCTACTGGATGTCGAGAAGATGGCTCTCACTGGAAATGCCATGAAGTGAAACTGTCTGACTTCAACAGAAACGTCATTTGTTAGAACATCATTAGTCCTTAAAAAGTTATCTGCAGTAACAACGGTGAACCGTTAACTCATGTGGCTGCAGAACTCATCTTAATTTTGAGGAAAGTTTGATTTGGAAGTTTTAGGAAGTGTTTTTCTTTGCATAATATGAAGTTGACGGTAGAGGGGCCCTCAGCTGACAATGCCGCAGAGAAACATTTCCTTCGGAGGCGTGCAGAAGTTCCTCGGGGAGCAGGGTTTGAAGCCAGCACGTGTCCCTCACAGACAGAGGAGGAAAAGCTTGTGCAGGTGGACATGTCTCAGCAAGGACATGCACACCGGGGGTCCAGGCAGTCACGCTGGCTGCCTATCATGCTACGACAGTGTCTGAGGAGGGAGTCTGGATGAGCTCTGTCCCAGGAAATCGAGGCGTTTTAATGCAAAGGTGAAAGTTACGACTTTTGGCCAGAGATCGCTCTCTTCTCCAGGGCCCCATTTTAATGACCGCGCTCCGCGTTGGGGTTATTTTCCCGTCGCGCCGGCCTCCGGTTTCATCGGCCTCTTCTGCTGACTTTGATGCCCCGCCGCTGCTGGCAGGCCACTGCTGGGGTGCGCGCGGCTGGCCTGTCCCTGCCGCCAGCGTGTCGTGTCATCGTCTTCAGGCCGTCATTCGTCATCGCTTGGGTCGCGCAGACTCAGGTTGATGTCAGCACGGTAATGATGTTCTGGAAGAGAAGAGAGTTCACTTTTTTCCTTATTGGGAGAATTCATAGCTTTATTAACGACTTTAGACTATGTATAGAATGATTAAGATTCTAAAGGGGTCACAGCATTGCGTGTGTGTGTTTTTAAAATACTTGTCCACCTTTATGTGGGAAGATCTCTTCTGTAGGGCTTTCTAAAGGTCTCAGTTCATATGCCTTGCAAATGTCAGTGGCTTACTATATTTAATTTGCCCTAATACCAGGTAGCTCATCACAGAATAGTACAGAAGTTTGGATTTTAAAGGGAACCTTTACATTTTCTAGTTGTGAAAACAGTTTTAGAGAGACTCGCCCTAGATCATCTAGCTATTCGGAACTGTGGCAGTTATAAAATCGTGTCTGCAGATTCGCTAGTTCACTGCATCCTTCTTTAGTAGAAGAGAACTAGGGTTCCCTAGTTCTTTGGCAAAGCCATGCTCTTTCCTGGGTGATCTTTGGTAGCTTGCATT
>NW_011915160.1:0-1733 GCF_000151845.1 Pteropus vampyrus | reverse complement strand
ATCCGGTGAACGGGCTCAGCTTGGCGAAGCACTCTTTCCAGCAGCCGGGGTTTCGGCGGGGCCCGCGCACAGCTCCAGCGCGGTCAGCTCCAGCGCGCCCCCCAGGTAGCGGGCGCGGGACCCGGGCTCGGTCGATTGTCGTCGTCTTCGTCCTCGTCGTAGTCTTGTGGCCCCATTTGCCGGCCCGAGCGCCCCGGGCCCGGTCCCTGCGTGGGGGGAGCAGCAAGTCGAAGAGGAAGAGGAGGGCGGGGAGCCGCCGTCGCCGCCGCCGTCTTCATCGCGGGCGCAGCTGAAGCGCGGCTCGCCGTCCACCGCCTTGGTGATGAGCGTGGCCATCCCCAGGTAGTCGTTCCACGAGTTGAAGGGCTGCGGGTGCGCCGGGCTCTGGGCGCTCACGTAGCGGGCGCTGGGCACGAGCGCCATGGGCGGGGGGGCGCGGCCGCGGCGGGGAGAGTGGGGTGCCCAGGGAAAAGCCTCCATGGGCGGGCTGCGGGCCGCGCGCGCCGCCTCCCCGCCGCCGGCGCGGGCCGGACGGAAGGGACGCACCGAGCCTGCCCGCCGGCCTGCCGCGGGGTGGGGCCGCCTCGCCGCCTTTTATCGGGCCCCGATTCTAAAGGGCCCCCCGGCCTTGTCGCAGCAGCCCTGCCCCCATGCGCTCCACCGCCCGTGCCACCTCGCCCGCGCCCGGGACGGAGGCAGAGCGGAAGCGAGCGCGCCCGGGGCAGACAGGCGCGCAGTGCGCGCTCTCCGATCGGGCCCGCGCGGCTCCCGCGCCTCGCGCGGTGCGCCAGCCTTGCCCAGCTGCGGGGCGGCTTTTCATTCTGGGAGGGGGCGGGCGAGGTGCCTCCTAGGGCCCCGGCGCTAATTGGATGCGGACCGAGGCCTCCTGCGCCACGGGCGCCGCTCCGTATGTTGATTGGTGAAGCCGGGGTAGGGGGCGTGCCCTGTCCGCGCAGCCGGGAAGGGAGGGGAAAGTAGGGGAGTGGAGAGCTGGGGAGGGGCGGCTGCTGGGGCTCGCCTTCGTCTGAGCTCTGTGCTCTAGGTTTGAACAGGTGACCAGGCCTGGGGCTCCCTTGGTCTGGTGGTGAGCTTCACGAAGGACAGGGGTAGGCATGGCGATTGGAAATGAGCCAAGATTCACGTACCCACCTCCCAGTCTTTAATGCCCCAGGCCAGAACCCCCTTCTTGCCTCCCGCCTTCTCACCAGCATCAGCAAGAAAAGCTGTGGGAAGGCAGGACTGGGTGTGATCTGAGGATGATGTTTCAAAGTCAGAGCCACCCAGCAGTCAAGTAACTTCTGTTTGCAGAGTGCTTTGGAGAGATTTCAACTGGATGAAATCCTTGCACAAACCTCTAGGTTCACAGAGGTTATGGTTCTCGCTGTAGTAAGTAGTGGAGGGACGCAGCACTTCGATACAGCACACAGCGGCCTCTCAACAGGTGTTCAGAGACTGGGTGGCCATTAACTGATGACTTAGGTGGGTATGGGGACTGGGCCAGTAAACCTTCCAGCCCTAGGATTGGAGTGTGTGCATGTGTCTGTGTGCGAAGCTCCCCTCCCTCTACTATCAGAATCGGGGGTGTATGCGCTGTTTGAAAAACAGCATATCCAGCATCACAGTTTAATACTTTGAAATGAATACAGTCGTTTTTGTAAAAGCAGTGGAAAAAAAACCCCAAGATTTTTGATTAGGAGGATGCGATGCGAGTTGGTCATGTCCTTCCCAGAGGA
>NW_011915159.1:0-1310 GCF_000151845.1 Pteropus vampyrus | reverse complement strand
ATCAAAACAGATATGTATTCCACATTTCGATCAATATAATTAGATATACGAAGTAAAATTTTATTGCGAATGCATCTCTTCTTGAGACCGTTAGTGCTGCTGATTTCAATTAGTTCATGTACCCAAGTGTTGCTAGAAAGACACAAGATCAGCGGTAATTACATTCTACTTTACATTTTATAATATGTAAAGAAAACTTTTTATACAAATAAATAGATGAGACTGTCATCCACGTTGTGACACATGTCAGAATTTCTTTCCTTTTTAAGGTTGAATAGTATTTCATTGTACGTATATACCACATTTTGTTTATCCATTTACCTGTCTAGAGACACTAGGGTTGCTTCTACCTTTGACTGTTGTAAATAATCAAATTCCTCTTAATAAGATAAATAACGGACAGTTATAATATTCTGCTTCTTATTTGGTACATATCCAAGTGAGTTTCTGTAAGTTTCTAGTGGGCACATTACAAGGTAACAAGCACACATAATTCCTCTGACCAAAATAGCAAGTTATAAAAATTTTCACACATCCATTTCCTTCCCTTGTTGAATGTTTGTAAATTATCTGTAGAGAATAAAATTAAAAAGTCATGCCTTTGAGGTATCAGACTATAGGAACGCCAATGAGGGTTGAGCAAGTACAAGATTTTTCAAATGAAGAAAGTATTTTACACATCTGAGAAGTCTCCTGGCCAGCAATGTGTGCTTCCCCAAGTGTCCCTTAATATAACACTTTACTTACCCACTTCCTGAAAAGCATGCTGGCTTCTCCTGCTGCAGTGAATGAATCTTATTAGTCCCTGTATTAGTTTTCTATTGCTGCGTAAGAAAGCTTAAGACAACACACATTTATGAGTGCACTGTTCTGTAGATTGGAAGTCTGGATGGGTTTAACTGGGTCTATTGTTTAAAGTCTCACAAGGCTGAAATCACGGGCTGGGCTCTTGGGGAAACTCGGGGAAATAACCTGCTTCCAAAGTCATTCAAAGTGTTGGCAGAATCTAGTGCCTTGAGGCTATAAATCAGATATCCATGTTTCCTTGCTAACTGTCAGTAAGGGGTTGCTCTCTGCTCCTAAAAGCTGCTTGCAGTCCTACTCATTGGGTCATCTCCATCTTTAAACCAGCAATGGCACATTGAGTTCTTCCCATGCTTTAAATTTCTCTGACTTCTTCTTGTGCTGTTGGTTGGAGAAAGCTCTGGTTTTAAGATCTCATGTCATTAGTTCAGGCCCACCTTGATTATCTTCCTATCTTAAAGTCAAATATGCCATGCAACATAACATAATCACAGGAATGATACTGA
>NW_011915158.1:0-2904 GCF_000151845.1 Pteropus vampyrus | reverse complement strand
GTTTGTTAGAAGGTTTTATTACTGATCATCTCTTCAGTATTGATCTATCAAATATCTGTGTCATGAATGGTCTGGTAAGTGTATATTTCTAGGAATTTTCATTTCTACTAGGTTGTTCAGTTTTTTGGGGGGCATATAATTGTTCATAGTAGTTTCTCATAATCCTTTGTGGTACCAATTGTAATGTCTCCTCTTTCATTTGTTTTTATTTATTTGAATCCTCTATTTTTCTTGATGAGTCTAGCTAAAGGTTTTTCTATTTTGTTTATCTTTTAAAAAATAAGCCCTCAGTTTTATAGACCTTTTCTGTTATCTTTTTAGTCTATTTCTATTTAGGCTTAGTTCTTTTTTACTAGTAGCTTGAGGTGTGAAATTAGATTCTTTATTTGAGATCTTTCTTGTTTCTTAATGTAGGCATTTATCACTATTAATTTCCCACTTAGAACTTCTTTGATGATCCCATCAAAGTTTGGTATGTTGTATTTCTATTTTCATGTGTCTCAAGATAGTTTTATTTCTCTTCTGATTTTTTTCTTTGACTTATTAGGTTTTTTGTATGTTGCTTAATTATATATTTGTGAATTATCCAGTGTTTTCTAGTTTCATGCTGTGGTTGGGAAAGATGCTTGATATGATTTCAGTACTGTTAAATTTATTAAGACTTGTTTATGTCCTAACATATGATCTATCCTGGAATGTTCCATATGACCTTGAAAAGGATATGTATTTTGTTCCTTTTGGATGGAATGTTCTATAAATGAATGTTAAGTTCTTCTGATTTAGTCTTTTAAAGCTAAGAGAAGTGTTTCCTTACTGCTTTTCTGATTGGATAATCTATCCATTAATGAAAGTGGGTATTAAAGTCCCCTACTATTGTATTGCTATTTCTGCCTTTGGGGAAATTAATATTTGCATATGTATTGAGTGCATAAGTATTTACAAATATTATGTCTCATTTGATTGACATCTTTTTTATTATGTAATGACCTTTGTCTCTTATTATATTCTTTGTCTTAAAGTCTTTTTAGTCTAATATAAGTATTCTGGCTTTCTTTTGATTTCTATTTGCATGGGATATCTTTTCCATTCTTTTCCTTTCAGTCTGTGTGTGTCCTTACATCTGAAATGAGACTCTTGTAGACAGCATATAGAAGAGTCTTGATTTTTTTATCCATTCAGCCACTTTGTGTCTTGAGAATTTAGTCCATTTACATTTAAACTGATTATTAATAGATATGGACTTGTTGCTATTTTATTCATTGTTTTCTGGTTTTTCTTTCTTTCTTTTTTTTTTTTGGTAGCTCCTCTCTGGTCTTTTCTTCTCTTGCTTACTTCCTTTGTGATTTAATGATTTTCTGTAGTGGTATGCTTAGATTTCTTTATCTCTCATGTATTTACTTTAGATTTTTGCTTTGTGGTTACCATGAGGCTTGCATGTAGCAACTTATAACAGTGAATTTTAAGTTGATAATAACTTAAGTTTGATCATATTCTAAAGCTCTACATTATTACTCCCCTATATTTTATATTTTTAATGTCACAACTTATATCTTTTTATCTTATGTGTTCATTAACAAATTATTATAATAATTATTTTTACTACTTTTGCTTTTAATCTTTATATAAATTTCATACGTATTTAACCCACCACCTTTACAACATTAGATTATTCTGAATTTTTCTATATATTTATCTTTAACAGTGAGACTTACACTTTTGTATGTTTTTCTGTTACTAATTAGTGTTTTTTCATTTCAGCAAAACGAAATTTATTTAACATTTCATGTAAGGCCAGTCTAATGGTGATGAACTCCTTTATCTATTACTTGTCTGGAAAACTATTTCTCTCCTTCAGTTCTGAAGGACAGCTTTGCTCAGCAGAGTGTTATTTGTTGGCAATTTTTTTCTTTCAACACTTTGAATATATTGTGCCGCTCCCTCTGGCCTGCAAAGATTCTTCTGAAAAATCTGCTAATAGTCTTAGAGGTGTTCCCTCGTACTTAAGAAGTTGTTTTTCTCTTGCTGCTTTTAAGATTCTTTCCTTGTATTTAACTTTTGACAATTTAATTATGTGTCTTGGTGTGGGGGACTTTGGGTCTGTCTTATTTGGGTCTATTTTATTTGGGGGTCTATTTCTGGGCTTCCTGAATCTGGATGTCTGTTTCCTCCCTCCATGTTAGAAAAGTTTTCAGCCATTATTTATTTCAGTAAGTTTCCTTCCCATTTCTTTCTCTCTTCTCCTTCTTGGATCCCTGTAGTGTGAATACTGGTCTGATTGATGCACAGGACAGAGCAAGAGTGTGAAGGTGGCAGCTGCCAGCCTCACCATCTCTAGAGAATATTACAGTCTGCCCCTAGATGTGTGTTTAATTAGAAGCCTGCCCCTCAGGCCACAGCTATGAAGGTCAGCTAATAGGCCTCTTTCACAGAAAAAGTTGGCATTTCAGTCAGCTACCTCTCCACTGTGCCTTGCAGGGTAGCTAGTTAAGAACTCTTTCTCTGTTTCCTTACAGTCCTGTGGGACCTGCAAACATAACCCCTGCTGGCCACAAGGGCCAGGTGATCAAGCGGTATGTCTTAAGTGGGAGCTGCAAAAATTGGGGCTCTAGACATGTGCATATCTCCTTTCCAGGAGATACTGGAGACCTGGAGTGGGGCAGGAGGAGAGTATGAAGCCAGGGCCCTCTGACCTCTGCAGACTTTTGAAATTTAACATACTGTCAATATGTGTTATATTAGAAGCCTACTCCTCAGGCTGAAGCTTTAAGATAAGCAAATAGGCCTCTCACAGAAAAATTGGGAGTGCATTTAGTCCTGTTCTTTGTGTGCTGTACCCTGGGGATAGCTAGTTAAGAACTGTTTCTCTATTTGTTACAGTCCTTGGGGACCTGTGAATGTAAGCCC
>NW_011915157.1:0-1319 GCF_000151845.1 Pteropus vampyrus | reverse complement strand
CCAAAGGTAAAGACTCAAGTCTGGATCCCAATCGGCTGTGCTGAAAAAAAACAATGCTGACCATTCAACAGGTTTTGCTTTCCATAAACGATCTGTCATCTGGTTCATATATTTCCATTTGCTGATCCTGAGATATTTTATCAGGTGCCTAGGCGGAAATCCAGACACACTATTCCCAGCCTGGCTCTGATCTACCAGAACGGTAACCATGTAAGGGAAGCTGCTCTGGTGTGCCAGATCCATGGGGGTCCCGGCATGTCTCTCGGAGCCCCTGTCTCCTTAGGTTACCTGCAGCTGACTGAGAAGCCCTACCAGAATCGTGCCTGAGGTTTGTATCAGGTTCACCAGGCTGCGGATATTCCAGATGGGTTTTGTATCTGTCCAGTTTTCATTCCCAGTCCCACCAGAATTCAGCCTTAGTGGGCATTTGGGGAGCCCCTTCGCCTCAGCAGCAGGGCCCAAGTAAAACAAGCAAGTCATTTCCCCTGTCCTGGTTCCTTTCCTGCTTCAGAGCCTGCTTTCTAAGGCTCTTTTCCTTTCTTTCTTTCTTTCTTTTTTTTTTTTAGTGCCTATAGCACCTGGTTTGCATCAGGTTCATATACGCTCACCCAGTCCTCCTGAGATCCCTTTCCTTTCAGACCCTTGGCACCACGAGGGGGCTTGTCTTTGATGGGAATTGCCTAAAGCCCACCACCCATAGGCCAAGATGCCCTTCCGAGGGTGGTCAGCACTCCCTCCCAGCGGTGACACGCTGCTAAATGTTTAACAGTGGCTCTCTGGGAGTGCTGGGGGACCGATGTGCCAATTTCCATGATGTAAATACTCCCACCGTGGCCTATTTCAAGCTACCAATGTAATGTCAACCAGCTTGCAAAGTTCCAAAAATTTGATGATGGGCTCTCCTGAGCCAGGCTGAGCTGGCTTCAGCACACTGCTGTTCCCTGGTCACCCCAGACCTCTGGCCACAGGAAGGGAGTGACAAAGGCTCCCTAGGCCTCTGCCTGCAGGACCCATTTAACTCTCCAGGCTCCAGGCTTGCGGTGGGGGGTGGGGGGTGGGGCGGTTCCTCCTGGCGCCAGGCTCTTTGTTGGGCTGAAGGGTGGGGAGTCAATCAGGCACCAGAGGTTTGTGGTTGAGGACTAGCTCTCTGGAGCTTATGGTGTGGGTTAGAGTCCTAAGGTGGGTGACCTCAGACAGGTGATTTCCACTCTTGGTGCATTGGTTTCCTCATCTAGAAAATGTGAGAAATGAAAGGCTCTTACCTCAGAGGGTTGTGAGGATGAAATGGGTCATTCCATGTGGAACCCATAAGTCCAATG
>NW_011915156.1:0-2797 GCF_000151845.1 Pteropus vampyrus | reverse complement strand
ACGGCTATCATATTAGTTAAGATGAATGTGAACAGTTTAATTCTCACTTTCATCCCAGATGTAACCACTGTCACAGCTTTGGTTCAAATCTTTGTAGGCCATGTTTTAATATCTAAACTACACATATATTATTGGTGAACATGAAACGGCACAACAATCAAGATGTTATTCTATGTGTGCATTTACTATCTATATTTCTCCTCATAATTTGACTATAACTATTAACTATTAATTTAGTTCATCTTGGTGTCATCTCATTGAATTTGGACATCTTTGTAGGCTGTGCACATTAAACATTTTCTATATTTAATGAAAATATTCTTAAATTGTCATTGTCTTTGTTTTTCTTTAGTTCATTGGTTTTATTAAAGAGGTTTGTAATGTTATATATTAGAATCTCTCAAACTTTCTCTTTGAGGTCTTGTCTTTTGTTCCAAATATTTTTATTACTCTATTAACATTGATAAATATCCCATCCTATAGTTTCTTAGATTTTTATCATTTGACTTTTAAACTGTGTAATCTTTCTGGATACTACATGGGTTTTAGCAAAAAGTGAGAAGTCAAATATCATAATTTATTTATATTTCTATCTAGTTATTAATTGTGTTAGTTTGTATTTAAATAGTTAAACCAAACTTCTATGACCCTTACTGATTTCACAGAAACTATGTTGCATTTTTACTCACATATTATAACTTTAAGAAATGGAAACTTTCCTGATGGTTATATTTCTGGAGTGAAATGTGATTTGCATATGTGTTTTATGATTTGTTTATGCTTGTAGGTCTTAGGGATGAAGATTGCACTTGTAACTATCAGCCATACTTTTTTTTCCAATAAAAATATTCATGGTCTTAGAGAACTTTTTTGCAAGTACAGATGAGTAAGAATGCATGATGCTCATTGGTAGTCTAATTGTTTTCTCATCAGAAGTTGGTTTAGGAAGATAAATACTGGATAAGTAATTTCCAGAATTCTCTAAACCTTTGAAATGGTAACAGAAACCAAAAAAGCTACCCCAAATAGTTTTGTATCTTGGAATCCAACCACTATTGTCACAGATAGATTCAGTTAGGAGATGTACCCAGGATTTATTTTATCTAGACTCTAAGAAACTCTATGTAAATGTAAAATTAATCTGCTCTCATTTTCCCCTTTCAGTCTTTAAATGAAGAGAAATATCAAAAGCTAGGAATTAGAGAATATTTAAAAAAATATTCAATGCAATATATATATGTCTTACTATTGAATTGTACATCTGAAACTTACTGGATTTTGTTAACCAGTGTCATCATAATAAAAAATAAATAAAAATAAATAAATAATAAATAAATCTGTAAAAAAATAATTTAAAAAAATAAAAAATATTAAACTATCTACAAATTCCCTGAAGTCTCCTTAGCTTAAATTAGGTGCTGCCTACAAACTTCATATATACACACACACACACACACACACACACACACACACACACACACACACACACACACATATATGAAACTTTGCATGAAAGGAGCCACTTCACACAATATATTTGACACAGTCGTCAGAGAAAAATGATTGTTCTAAAAACATACATAAAAGTTGATGAGGTTGATAATAGGCAATAAGAAATCTGTTCTCATTTTTATATTAGCTCAAATCATTCAGACTGCTCATATCAGAACAGCTTAATTATAGGGCTAATCTAGGGCTTGAATCCTTTAAAAACAAGGAGGGCTAAGAATAAAGTTTGGGTCACTTATTGATACCATTTAACCTTTAACTTTCTGGTAATGAGCCATGCTTAGCTCTCTCTGGCAATATGAATGTATAATAGTATTATGAGCAATACAATTTCTGCCATATGCCAAGGAATCCACTTCATGATGGATTGCTTTTGGAATGGTTGAAGCAAACTTTGTATTATAGATAATGTGGTGGCATAGAAAAGCACTGGATACAGTGATTAACTTGCATGTGCTGGAGAAAATGCCACCTGTTATGGTTATATGGATGAATGAAATATGCCCTTCATTGAAGAAAATAGAGTGCAGAGGAAGAAAGAGAGGAGTAGAGAAGTAAGAGTATAATTTGTGGTTTAATATACAGATGTACAAACTGACATGAACACATAGGAAGTCATAACAACTTCGTGTAGGAAAAAGCACAATTTAATGAGGAAGTGATAGTGATAGCAAAAGAGAATTGGAAGTTTCATTGAGAAAGAAAGACAGAAGAGATAGCAAAAAGTCTGTGGGGAGAAAAAAATTCCTGGAGGCTTGAATGTCCATAAAGTTTGGGAGTCTCCATCAGTAATTCAATATGATTGATGAAGCTGGGATGTTAGCTTGGGAATAAATTATGAAAAACAGTGTGTATATATATATATATATATATAATTAGAAGTATGGTAGCAAGTTATTGAAGATTTTTGTCTAGAAAGAAGTAATTTTTGATTTTTGTCTAGAAAGAAGTAATTTTTGAAATAATTTTAGAGATATAATGTTGTATATAGTATGCAGAGTGAATTAGAGGAGGAACCAAAAAAAAGAAAGCCAGGGCAATAAGTTGAAGTTGTTTCACTCATCCAGGCTAGAAAAGATAATGGCCAGAACTCACGCAATGAGAACAGAAAAAAACATATTTTCTTTAAAGAAAATATTCACGAAATTAATCTACTGGGCTTATACTCTGATTTATTGTAAGAAAGGTAGAATGAGATCTATCTGGAGCTAACGGAAAACCAGAGGAGAAATGGATGAAAGATATACTCCTGTAGAATTTCAAATGTAATATTTCTGCAACTGAACTA
>NW_011915155.1:0-1024 GCF_000151845.1 Pteropus vampyrus | reverse complement strand
GATCCAAGCAACTCCACTTCTGGGTATTTATCCAAATAAAAAGAAAACCCATTAACTAGAGACAAAAATAAAGATATTTGTACCCCTATGTTCACTGCAGCATTGCTTACAAGAGCCAATATATGGTAACAACTAAGTGTGCATCAATGAATGGAAAAAGATATAAAACACAATGGAACAGTATTCAGCCATAAAGTTGCAATAACATGGTTGGAACTTGAGGGTATTATGCTAAGTGAAATAAGTCGGAGAAAGACAAATACCATAGGATCTCACTTATCTGTAGAACCTTAAAAAAAGGTCTGAACTCACAGATAGAGAATATATCGATGGGGGGATGAAGAGGGGCAGAAAATGCGTAAAAGGGATCAAAACTTCCAGTTATAAAATAAATGCATTGGGAATGGAATGTACAGTTTGACTACAGTGAATAATACTGTATTGCATATTTTAAAATTGCTGAGAAAGATCTTAAAAGTTCTCGTCAGAAAAAAATTATAATAATGTTTGGTGAAAGATGTTAACTAGACTTATTGTGAGATCATTCCATGATCTATGCAAATATTAAATCATTATGTTGTACATCTGAAGATAATGTTAAAAGTCAATTATATCACAATAAATAAGTAAAAAATAAAAGGAACATTGCTGGGTATGTGCTCATCGTAAAATAGCCCCAAATGCCATGCCTACCATTTCAGCTGCTGGCAATTATGACTCCTCTCCTAAAATTAATCCAACCTGTGAGAGAGAGTTGGGGTTGGAGCTGAGCAAGCAGAGAAGTGATATGGGGTGGGGGAAATGGCCTATAATGGGTCACAAAGGAAAGTGTTAAGTATCGATGATTTAAGAATACCTCCAGGTTTCCCCCAGTTCTAATAATTCTTTACGTCAGCACGATGTTTTATAGTGATCAAATAGTTTGTGTTATTAGGTCATCCTACTAATACACTGAAGTTGGCATGAAGTTGGCATGAGAGAGAGAGAGAGAGAGAGAGAGAGAGAGAGAGAGAGAGAGAGAGAG
>NW_011915154.1:0-892 GCF_000151845.1 Pteropus vampyrus | reverse complement strand
GTAGCTAAAGGAAACTGGATTTTGGGTGGTAAACACACAAGAGAATATACAGATGTCAAATTATAATGTACACCTGAAACTATATAATTGTATTAACCAATGTTATCTCAATAAACTTAATTTAAAAAAATCAAAAAATAAAATAAATAAAATAAAAAATTGGTATTGTTTTTCAAGTGATTGTGCCATTTTACACTTCCACAAGGAATGTACGAAATTTTCAATTACCACACTTAGTATCATCAATCTCTTTTTCTAATAAAAAAAATTTTAATTACAATTGGCATTCAATATTATATTAGTACCAGGTGTACAGCACAGTGGTTAGATATTTATATAACTTACAAAGTGATCCCCACAAAAAGTCTAGTATGCACTTGACACCATACATAGTAATTATAATATTATTGACTATATTCCCTATGCTGTAGTTCACATCCCTTTGACTATTTTGTAACTATTAGTTTGTACTTATTAATCCTTCACCTTTTCGCCCAGCCCTCATCAGTCTTTTTAATGCTAATCATTCTAATGGATGTGAAGATGTCATTGTGGGTTTAATATGTGTTTCTGTGGTTGGCGATGTTGAGTATTTTTTCATTTGCTAATTAGACTTTTATATATATGTATGTATGTATGTATATGTGTATGTATGTATACACACATATGTGTATATCTACTTTGTGAAGTGTCTTTTCAAACATTTTGTCCACTTTTAATTGGATTGTTTGTACTTGTCAGAGTTCTATATATAGTCCACCATCAGATTTACATACTATCTTCAAATATTTCCTCTCGGTCTGTGACTTGACTTTTCAGTTTCTTACAGATATTTTGGAAGCCAAAATATGGGTTTTGTTCTTATTGCTTGAATTTTAAAATGTAAATTATC
>NW_011915153.1:0-1664 GCF_000151845.1 Pteropus vampyrus | reverse complement strand
TCAACAATTATTGTAAGGTATCAGATCTGATCATAAAAAAAAAATTTTTCTTAGATACTGTTATGTTTCCTTTAGTTTAATTAATAACAACCTGAAATTCGTTCTTTGTTTTTGCTACTATTGTTTGAATTTCTGCTCCCATAAATAATGCAAATGTTGCTCAGTTTCAGTTAGCTTCCAGTGTTTTCCTTGGACTAGTTTCAGTGATGGTTTTGGGATAGAGTATTGACAGTCTTACCTGTCATCTGTGAAGCTTTGTATCCCAAAACCATGGTAGCCATGGCTTAGAGATGACCTCAATGTACAGTCCAAACAAGCCCAGGGTGCTTCATGAGTTTGGCAGTGCTGTGTCTCAGCTGCAGAGTGATCCCGAAGGTTAAGACCCCATCACATGGAGCCATCTCACCAAAACAAGCCCTCCACTGAATCATCCAGAACTTTGCCTTTGAACTGCCTGATTGAGATCACCACAATTCAGAACCTAATTCCAGGAAGAATACTTTCTGTGTAAAGTGGGTACTCATCCCAGAAGAGATAAGAGAACCAATAGGTGCCAATGAGAAACTGGGACCTAAGTTTACAGAGGGTGGTGTAGGCAATAAGTGAGACATTGTAGGAAGAACACTACTTACAGATAGAAGAGTTTTTCAGCTCACCTGTATTAGTCAGTGCGCTCCTCTGAGTTTTGATTTCCTCATCTGTAAAATGGGAATAATTATCATTGCTTACCCAGGGATTAAATGAGGAAATTAGGCAAATGAGCTCAATATGAAAACTATAAAGTGTTCTAGAAATTTGATGGATTCTATTATTTCTATTTTGGACTGTATATATAAAGAAAGTAAAGTTTTTCATTGGAATAAAAGTTTCACTAGAATATATAACAGTGATTTCAACTAATATGTACCTGAAAGAATGATGCAGTTCATTATGAGACTTCTACTGCATTTTTAAACCTGGGAAAAGAGAGACAGTTTTGCAAACATCACAAAATAACAAAAACACGGCAAGGTAGTGTTAGACAGGGGCACATCAAGGAGGGTGAGGCAGGTGAAATGTGCAGCTTGTGTGTGCACAAGGGGCCAGGCACAGTCACTGGTCTGCCACCCAGGGTAAGGGGAACTCAACGCCAAGGCAAATGTTAGAGACTGCTATGGACTCAATTGTGTCCCCCAAATGAATATGCGATGCTCTAACCCTCAATGTGACGATAATTGGAAATAGAGCCTTTAGGAGGTAATTAAGGTTAAATGAGGGAATGAAGGTGGGGCCCTAATCTAGTAGGATTGGTGGCTTTATAAAAAAAAGAGATCCTTTTCTCTCTCTCTCCTCTCTCATTCTCTCTCTCTCTCTCTCTCTCTCTCTCTCTCTCTCTCTCTCTCTCTCTCTCTCTCTCTCTCTCCCCCTTTCTCCCTGCTTTCCCCTCAGAGGAAAGACCATGTGAGGACAAAATAGCCATATGCAAACCAGGAAGAAAGTTAATTGTCAACGACATCGGCATATGTGGACTTGGGTTATACTATGTCTCTGGCACTGCGCTAATTGTGTTAACACACCTAAACTAGCTATCATTTGGCCTTCGCGACATTGTAAGTCAGGTTGATTACCATTCCCCTTCACGCATAAGGACGTCCTGGTTCAGAGAGGCAAATGGACTTTGCTTA
>NW_011915152.1:0-2460 GCF_000151845.1 Pteropus vampyrus | reverse complement strand
AACCACAGTGGGCTCACTTGAGCAAATTCAGTATGCCTATGAAACATATAATAAGAAATTTTTTTAAACTACAGATCCCAAAAAATACACTAGTGGAAAATTGGGCAATCAGACTACAATTATGCCACTTAGGAAAAAGAAAACACCCTGAGAAGAACATGAAAATCTTTTATGCATCATCTTAACCAAATGGTCAAACTTAACGTCCCCGGTAATGGACAGTTTTACATTATGTGCCTCCTGATATGACCGTACTGAGAAGGGCACACCTCACTCAGGAGGCATTCCTGCCAATATGCAGAATCTGAACGGAATCATGAGGAAACATGAGGCAAACTGAAATTAGGGACAGTCCACAAAACAGTGGACTTACGCTCTTCAAAAATGTGAAGGCAATGAAGGACAATGAAAGGCAGAGAAACTGTTCCCGATAAAGGATACAAAAGAGACACAACATCATTTGGGGGAAAAGATTACTTTATAAGACAATATTAGGATAATTGGTTAAATTTGAACATAGACTCAACTTCAGATAACAATATTGTATAAGATATTAATTTTCTAATAATTGCACTGTTTATACAAGAGATTGTTATTTTTAGGAGATACACTTTAAAATATTTAGGGGTAGGTCATGATCTTCACAATTTATTCTCAAATGGTTCAGAAAAAATAAAAATTATATATTCTTATTTATTTTGTGATATATATGTATATGTGTGTGTATGTGTGTGTGTGTACATACATATGAAGAGTGAGAGAAACCAAATGCAAAAAATGTTACCAATGGGTGAATCTAGGTATAACTACATAGGAATCCCCTGTAATAATCTTGCAACTTTTCTGTAGATTTAAACTTTTTTCCCAAATAAAAAGTTTTATTAGAAAAATCTCTTATACATACTATTTACAGATGAAATGCTATGGTGCCTGGGATTTGCTGAAGCGAGGCACTGGGTAGAGGCATATGTTGAAAAAAATCGATGGATATACTGGGCATCTTCTGTCCATTTTTACATACGTTTAGAAATTTCCATAATAAAATGTTTTTGTAATTCTTGAACAAAAACGTAATATTGCCAATCACAGATATTTTGAGAACACTACCTTCACTCATTAGAAAGTCAATTTAGAGTTATCTTTTGGTTCCGTAGTCATTGGTTTTTAGTACGTCTCTTCTGTATTTCACATACCAAAAGATCTTGCCCTCTAGTTTTCCCCATTCTCTCCTCCTAAAATAAAGTACCAGAAAGCACACAACCCAAATTATCACATACTTTCTTCTCCTTTTCATTTTGCAATGCAACCAAACATTAGTGTTGGGCTCCTTTACTGGTGACCATTCCATCAGCCAGCAAGCAGCAAAGAATCAAAGGCATGAACAGAAGCAGCGAATACAGCATTTTCACTTTTAGGAGACTTTGTCATATGACGTCTCATACCAATATAGATTTATATACATGTAGAATTCTATATTTTATATATATATGTATATAATACACAACAATCTGATATTTATAACCTAATTTATAACTGACGATAGTAATGCTAATTAATTCTGTCCACAACATTCCTCACTGTTGTCATCATGTGTAGTTGTGTCCCCAGCAGACAGCATGGCTGTCTTGGCCTAAGGCAGGAGAACTGGTACAGAGAAATCTTCAGAGCTGAGGCCTCACAGCCTCAGGAAGGGCAAGACCACACTGGACACCCTGAGGGCACAGGAAGATTCTCCTTTCCAGCCCACCAGCTTTTTTTTCTCCAGCTTTGCCAACTTTCAAGACACATACACACACACACAAATGGAAGACTCCAAGGTACCAGATCGCCAAGGGACTCAGAGGCAAAGGCTGGGGTGAGTAGAGGAAGGTGTCAGGAGGTTTTCTGAAGCTGTACAGGAATAGGCAGGTTTTAAGTGAGAGGATATGAGAATCCTAATGAGTTTGGTGTCTACCTACAGTGTAAGGCTTTATAGAATATAGGACACTTCCCCAACCACAGCCAATGAGCGTTAGAGATTCCACTCAGACAGACAACCCCTTAGGGTTGAGGGAAGATGGGGGACAGCCAGGTGTGAGACAACCCCTCGTTTTCGGCCAAACTTGGCTTTGAGCAATACCCGATTGTATTTAATGCCTCTCTTTAACACCTGCTAATCTTTTAAACAAGAGGTTGAGTCCTGATAGTTCTTTTTTTTTCAAGTAGCAGCCTGTAATAAAGGCAAAAAAATGAGATTGGATGACAGCCCAGAAATATTTGAAACAAAAAGTCCTAAATCCATGTATCAAAGCATCTCTGTTGGTTTTCTATCTACGGGATTGAGTTTTGTAGCTCCTGCAGAGGAAGCAGGAAGCCGTCAGAGAACAAGGTGCCCAGGTTGGAATCAACACACCTGGGCACAGGGACCTGCCTGAGAGTCCAGCTGAGGAAACTGAGGCACAGAGGGTGATGACTCCTGTC
>NW_011915151.1:0-2635 GCF_000151845.1 Pteropus vampyrus | reverse complement strand
GGTGATTTCTTATTTCTCTCCCTAATTGTAGGGCTTGTTCATCTAGACCCCATCTAGATTCTGCTTCCTGTTTCTGTCTCAACTTTGATGTGGTTGTAAGAGCAGATAAACAAAGCCTCTATCATCTATGCCATTTTTCAGAAATCTATAAAGTATTTTTTAATGGTCACATAAAAGCCAATTATGTTCAACATTACTATGACTTTAGATATTTATTTACATCACTTTTAATACTTAGAATTCCATCATAAATACACAATAATTTATTTAAACATTTCTCTATCGTTGCACTTTTTTTTCTAATTGTTGATACTTTAGATTTCACATGCTTGTATATAACTATTTCTCTTCCGTGTGTATGTTCTAACCACGCTGGTCTGCTCTCCAATATGCTCTGAATATTCTTATCTCTAATTTTTTCTTTTCTGTTAACCCTACATGCCTTCCACAGCCTATTCTCAAGTTTTAAATATAATCCATCTTTATAGCCTGTTTTCCTTTTGAGCCCTAACCCTGAATTTTTTCTTTTATTTGTTTCCTATATATTTATTACCTCTCTCTGTACCTATTTTGCTTCATTGATAAAATAGAAATATCAATATCAACCCCAGAGCATATTTGTGAACATTAAGTAAAATTCTTGTGGGGAAACATGCTGTATATAAGTGATGAGCACTACAAAAATATAAATTATATCAATCATATTTTGTTATATGTTTATATTACATATTATTGTTTTGTTATGTCTTATGTTATTTGTTGTGTTAGTGTCACTGTTATATTAGTTATCATTTCATATACCTTCTGTCTTTTCACTAGATTATGAGTGTTCATCTATGTATCTTCCATATATATATATATATATACATATATATAATGTTTTGTGTAATTTTTAATCTTAGTAATAACAAGAATAGATAAAGATGATATACTCCATCAAGAATTTTAAAAAATTTTATATTATCTACGAAATATAGTTAAGTCAATATCTGTTTGTGATGCTGTTAGTTACTACCTACTGGCTGGTATTTAACTATGATCAGCAAATTAGTAAATTGTGTTCCTGATGCTACTTCTATTTTCCGCTTAATGGTATATTATCTTAGCTGACATTGGCTGTCCTGATTAGAATCAATTAGCACGTCAAAACGTTGTTTATTGAGCATGATGAATGTTTGCTTTAACCCCTTTGCATTCTTGTCTTTAAAAAAATAAAAATAAAATAAACAATGTATTAAGAAGTCCTAATAAGAAAAAAAATTAAATAATTTTGTTCAGAGTAGGAGTATCCCCAGCCCCAATCTCTTATTTTCAGATCACAAGCAGACTTCAATATATATAAAACTGCTTAGATAAGCTACTAAGGCACAGATAAAATAGTTGTATGTTTATGTATATAATTTAGTAAAATTTATTTATCAATAAAATATATATTTATATGTATAATTTATGTCTTTATATATAACTATATATTCTAGATTATAGATGTTGATAAATTAGTGACAAATTTTTAATTAAGAAAAAACATAATTGTGGGTATAGATTATATATATTAAAGGCACATTAATTTTGGCTAACATAAGAAGTTGTCCCTCAATTATAAGTTCATAATCAATTAAACATTGTATTGTACGCATTAAGGCAGGATGTTGGCAAACTAGTTCTTAAAAGTAGTTTGATATTTTGTTTTTTTCTATTTAACTTTCTTCTAGGTTCTACCTAGAAGTTTCGATGAATTGCAGTTCTGGGCTCACCAACTCTCTGGCTTAGGATTGGATCTGGTCCCAAAGAGGCATTGACAAGAGATGACAGAAAGGAGAGAAATAGAGACCAGAGCATTGATTCCCTTGATCCCTTCCATTCTGGGATACTGTTTGATGATACCTGTACTTTTTTTTAATGGTCTAACTTCTGTTAGTAAGCTTTTCTCCAATTAAGTTCTAACACCACCATGACACTTCAAGGTGGTTGATTAAACACACATGCCAAATTTTTTTGGCCCCTACTTAAAACTGATATTTCAGTTTATAAGTTTAAAAGAGAGAGTGTATAAAATTTATAAAAATAAATATTAATTAATACATAGCTATAGTGAGAGAAAGAGATAGGATAAAACCCATATAAGAAAAGCAATGAACAAAGGCTGACACTACTGCTAGTACTAAACTAATGACATCACCAAAAAGGCGACTTTAATTAAAGGCCATCGTGTCAGCAGGTGATCATAACTGAGGACGCAGGATCAATACATGACTAAGAATCATCAATCATCTGAGAAAGACCAGAAAAGAAGGCAATAAATTCATGAACAAAAGAATTTATACCCAATAACAGAAATAGTATTGAAATATTTAAAAAGAGTTGGAATAAGTATACTATTAAGTATTACTATTTACAAAGAGATAAATAAAAGAAATACACTCCTGACACAAAAATAAATAGTTATAAAACAAAATTTTACAGTTGTAAAAAAAAAAACTTAATGATCATAGAAAAACCAATTTGTCTGAGATTAATAAAAAAGAAATATTAAATAACAAACTGAACTTAGCTAAAGAACAAAATAGTTCCTTATCAAATGTATGTGTTTCCTTTAGGAACAATTGCTCAATATTTGCTAATGCAATGCTTGTGA
>NW_011915150.1:0-1060 GCF_000151845.1 Pteropus vampyrus | reverse complement strand
TCAGGGAGCTGCTTTTAGCCTTTCACTTGGGAAGACAAAGCTCACCTCCTCTTCTCTTCGCCCTAGGATGAGGAACCTCCTCTCGCTTCCTATTCCACCTGCCTGACATAGGATAAAGGAAGTACACATTTAATTTTAATATATGGCTAGTTTGGTGTTTTGTGGTTTTGGACCATGGCTCTAACTTTGAAAGGGTTGGATAAAGAGGGTAAGGTGTGGAGAGAGAATGAAAGAGAGAGGCCACTGGGGGCTCATTCCAGTTTCTAGCTTGAGCTCTTTTCTTTTTTCTTCAATTTATCACTCCTCAAGGCCTGTCTGTCCACTTCCTTTTTTATTCCTAATATTTCTGGCTTATCATAAGGACCTTTATTTCTATCATTTTAATCTAACCCTTGTGTAACAGAACAGAACAGGTCCTCTAGCTCGGGGGTCCCCAACCCCGGGGCTGTGGACTGGTACTGGTCTGTGGCCTGTTACTGGTCCGTGGCCTGTTAAGAACTGGGCCACACAGCAGGAGGTGAGAGATTGGCAAGCAAGTAAAATTTCATCTGTATTTCCAGCTGCTCCCCAGCGCTAGCATCACCACCTCAGTTCTACCTCAGATCATCAGGCATGAGATTCTCATAGAAGCCCCGGTCCCTAGTGCCAAAAAGGTTGGGGACCACTGCTCTAGCTTCTCTCCTCTCTGTCAAAGACAGCCCACAGTTTCCCTAAAGTTTTCTAAAAGCTCTTATTCCCTGCATACCTATACAAAGATTTGTGTACAGCAGGGATTCAATAAGTTAGTGCTAAATATGTCAATCTTTTTAATAATACACAATTTAAATGAAAACATTAAATATCATCTTAATTTTTAGACTTTTCTAAAAGTGATTTAAAGTAGAATACAATTGACATAAATATGGGCTTAGCAAAATTCTGAAATTTTAAAATCACATTTTTATTTTTAGTGCAAGTGAATGTGGTAGATAGTAACAACATTCTTAAAAATATGTTTTTAATTTTAGCATTACATTATTTCTTGCTTTTGCATTGTATAAGAAACAGTTTTGATTGAAAA
>NW_011915149.1:0-1079 GCF_000151845.1 Pteropus vampyrus | reverse complement strand
TAATAATGAAAAGGTGCATTGCTGTTTCCCATGCGTTTTTTTTTTTTTCTAAAAACATGCTATACAACTAGGAAAAAAGTCCTCTTGTTTGCAAAATTCTATAGTACCTTTCTAGTCCCAGAGATGTTTGAAAGCGTATGAAGACATTAAACTCCAACAGCAATTCTTTATTTCCAGATTCACTGTAGCCAGTAATCACATAGAAAAGTTATGGCTGACTTCTAGTTGGGGACCCTGTTGTGGTCCCACAGCCTTTTTTATTTATGCATATACCAGCATAGATAAATACTTGTTTCATGTGTGCAAGTTTTGTATAAATAACTTTGAGAAAAAAAGCAATTTGATGGCCACCGCAAAGGTGTAAAAGGCACATTCCTTTCTTTCTGAAACTTGCAATGCATACATTTAAATATATAATGTTTGGTTTAATGATATGAGCCACAGACTTTTATGTTGATTTTGGTTTAGGAATGCTTGGGAAATCAATTCCTTAGCTGCCAGGGTCCACACCATGGAGTGATATCATGAATACACATTTGAAATGAAAATATAGATGCACTAGTATGTCCAAAGTGAAATTGTGAAGTCAATGCTATCCTTTTAAATATACACACTCAAAACAGTTTGAATATTTAAGTCTTATAATAGAATGTGTAATAACCTTACTACAGATATGTTTTAACACAAATTTTTTGATGATATATTTCAAGTTAATGAGGTATCTGAGAATATCCAATATAAATTTGGAAACAGATTTGTGTAGTTTTAAATTCTCCTGGATGTTATACTCTGTAAAACATTACGGGCACTGCAGTTTTATAACTAATATTTTCATGTTGACATATTTTAACAGGCCCTTTGGAAAAAATCAACATATTTAGGCGTAGTATCATAACAGAGAGTGTCACTTGCACAAGTTTGATCTAGCCTACATCCTACATAAAACCTCTCAATATCCAGTGTATGCTATTTTCTTCCAGTGCAACCCATTGGGATTTAATTTAATTTCCTAAAGTTTTAGGTAGTAACTGAAGTAATGTGAAAAAAAATGTAAGCCAAAATGAGCGTCAATTATAACT
>NW_011915148.1:0-1240 GCF_000151845.1 Pteropus vampyrus | reverse complement strand
TCCTTCCGCCGGGCTCCCGCTCAGTTGGGGCACGCTCAGGAAGGCTCAGGGGCAGCCATGGTGGGCATCATCATAGCACCCGAAGGGGACCCGGCCAGCCTTGGCTCCCGTGTGGATGGCCTCGTGCCTCCGGAGATTGTAGCCGTTCTTGAACTCCTTGGCGCACAGGGCGCAGATATAGGGCCCCTTACTCTTTGTCTTCTTCTCCAAAGCTGATGCGACGGGGGCCACCGCGACCGTCGAGGTTGGGGCTACGACGGCGGTGGCTGCGGCTGCAGCGATGGTGGCGGCAGAGACAGGGGGCGCGGCCTCGGGAGCGGGGGCCGACACCGGCGGGGGCGGCGGAGGGGGCGCGGGCGGCTGCTTCAGAGCCGCTGTGTCCACTGTGGAGGCAGTAGCTGGGGCCGGGGGCGCAGCAGCAACGGCGGCGGCGGCGGCGGCAGCAGCTGCGGCGGCGGCGGCCGCGGCCGACTCCTGGGCGGCGGCGAGAACCGGGAGCAAGTCCACCTGGAGGGGCTCGGCCGCCGGGGCCTGGGGCGTGGGTGGGGGTGCCGGCGCGGCCTGCGAAGACAAGGCGCCGTGTGGGCCGCGGCCGCAGGTCGGCGCCCTCCCGGCCGGGCCCACCACGGCCGGCCCCTACTCACCTGGAATGGACTCTGGGCGCAGCCCTGGGAGGCAAAGAAGCGGGACTGGAGCTCAGCCCCGACCTGCAGGGGGTTCTGGGCGTGACCCTGAGGTGGCGGGAAGGAGTTCATGAGGCCGCCCACCCCCCGGGAGTCCAGGCCCAGCACGGGGAAGGGGGGGGCCAGCAGCGTGCAAGGGAACACGGGGAACATGGCCTCGGCCACGACGGGGCCCCCGGGGCTCAGCAGGGGCCGGGGGCGCGGGCCGCGCGGGGCCCGGGCTCGGGGCGCCGCCCCCGGCCGGCCGGGCTGGGCCGCGCCGAACGCATGGCCCGAGGGCCTCCCCACCGCCCGCGCACCCCGGCCGGCGGGAGGGAGGGAAGGAGGGCGCCTGGCAGGCCGCGGAGCGCGGCAGCGACGGCGGCGGCGACGCCCCCTGGGTGGGGGCGGGAGGCCCCGCGGGGCCGAGGACCGGGGGCGGGGGCCCGGGCGGCGGCGGCGGCGGCGGCGGTTGGAGCCTGGCGGGGCGGGGTGGGGGGAGCGAGGGAGCAGCTTCGGCCCCCGCCGCGCGCGCACCCAGCCGGCACCTCGGGGAGGGCGGGGGAGGGCGCGAGGGA
>NW_011915147.1:0-840 GCF_000151845.1 Pteropus vampyrus | reverse complement strand
ACACCAGGCATTCAGGAGGCATCCGCTTCACATCAGGAGTTGGTAGAAAACAGATAGATACACTGCTCACGAACGAAGATAAACAGGTTTTCTCCAACGATAGTCTTTTCCCATTTGTTTCCAATTTGGCATTGAGAACGTAGAGAAAATTTAGAAGCAGAGCAGCCTCTTTTCTAGGTAAGAATACAGAAATTTAAAAAAAAAAATACAAAAAAGAAAGCGTACAGCATGCTTTATTTACTTTTCCTCTTTACTTAAATTCTATAATTTTTTATTTCCCTCACATAGCCAGATGCACTAGAAGGGATTCTCAGAAGATGCTAAAAATATTGCTCTTGTCACTACAGACTTTACATCCCCACTGCTTTATTTCTTTTGAATTTTTAGCGGAAAAAGTTCCTTTTGTCTTTTGCCTTTTTCTGACAAGAATTAGGTTCATGGGTTCTGAGTTACTTCTTTTTTTTTTTTTTTTTTAAATAAGAACTCTTAGAATTAACTCTCTTAACAACTTTCCTATACATGATATATCTGAGTTAGCTATAGTCATGCTGTACATCACATCCCTGGTACTTATTCATCTTATAACTGGAAGGTTGTACCTTTCGACCACCTGACACCTTCCTCCAATTCCTTCTCCCCTCATCCGCCGCCTCTGATAAGCACAGGTCTGATCTCCTGACCACTTTTTCTATGAGTTTGGATTTTTTTTCTTTTTCTTTTTTAGATCCCACATATAAGATCATATTTGTCTTTCTCTGTCTCACTTATTTCATTTAGGATAATCCTTTCAAGATCCATTCATCATTGCAAATGGTAGGAATTTATTCTTGACTTTATAGT
>NW_011915146.1:0-1902 GCF_000151845.1 Pteropus vampyrus | reverse complement strand
GACTGTGTCAAAATCCTGGCTACACCTGGCTGCACTGAGCATTCCCTCTAAACCAAAGGAATTCTCTTGCTTGTAGGTTCCTCTTCCAAATAATTCATTAAAAATATGCGATAAGGCCAACATTAACTGATCGCTACAAAAACTAAAAGCGTACACTTCTGCGCGTAGATGAAGACTCACTTAAGTCCTCTTTTAAAATGTATTCATTTATTTTTTACTTCTGATCCCTGCCTCCCTAAACATGATTTTGAAGAAATTACAAAAATTTTAAAGTATATATTCTATAAATGTATACATATTATATATAGTACATATCCTTTTAAGTCAAAAATCTTGCATCCTCTGCTTTATAAGATAACACCAATTTTTCCCCAAAGTGTGGGCCAAATTATAGTCCCACCAGCAGCTCATGAGAGGTCCTGTTTCTCCACACGCATCATTTCCAATATTTTGTATGGTCAGACTTCTCAATTTTTGCCACCTTGGCGGAAGTCAAATAGCATGTCGCTGCGATCCTCATTGACATTCCCCGATGACTAATGAAGCTGAGCATGTTTTCGTGCTTAGACTGACTACCGCCTGGCCCCTAATAATTTTAGGCAATTCATTTTGTAGCATTGCATATCAAACTGTTCATCAGCCCAAAATCCTGCTTAGGATGGAAAATAGGACACATCAGGAAACACTGGTGGCTCTGTGTCTTTGTGTCATGGTCACTGCTGTTGACTCTGTAATCATATAACTCCACCCCTGCTAAGCAGAAGCTGCGGCTTGGAGAGCTGAGCTCAGCTCGGAAGGCAGGTACGTGTGGTCGAAGAGAATCCCACCCCTTCTGCCAGTAACTGGTCCAGGAATGGAGATGCGAAGCTCATCTGTCTACAGAGACACGAAGAGCGGATTCCCGGAGACGCCTGCGGAAAATCCTTCCTTACTCTTACGAGCAGCGATGAACGGGAAGCCAGGATTTATCTTTTTCACTGGATGTGAAAGAGGAAGCAGGTGAGTCCACAGGCAGCCATCCTACGCCCACGAGGAGAACCAGTCATAGAATGAAGCTGCCTGCGTGGAAGGCAGAGCCGACAGATGGAAATGGCCTGGTCCTTCAACACACTGCTAAACCGCCAGATGAACCAACAATGAACACTCTCGCTCTGGGTGCCAATTTATGTAAACTAAGAAATTTCCTCGTTGCTTACGTCAATCCGAACGTGGCTTCCCGTCGCTTCAGCCAAAGCATCTCGATACGAGGTATGTGATTTAAAAACAAACAAAAACAAAATCTATGAGCCACGAAGAGCGTTCCTGACTCTCGTAAAGAGCCGGCCAACAGCAAAAGGTGGAAGTTTGTATACGAACCTGAGACCCCGTTTTTGTCACCATGTTAGAAGGTGAGTGAGTGACGGGACATAGGGGACGGGCAACAGGGATGATATTCAGAAATCTGCGGTTGCTGAGCACAGCCTTTATTACCAAGGCAGGCCCTGACCCCGCCCGAACAGGCCCACTCAGAATAGTTATGAACTAGATTCTGCTCAGGGCGCCTCCTCAGTGGGCTGGCTGATGCCACCGAAGTCTGATCGTCCCCCGATCCACTTTCCCTCAGCACCTATAGGAAGCAGTCAGCTCACGCTCAGTCACGGTGTCCTTGGTTATTTAGAGCTGTCTTCTTGCTGTTTGTTTCCTAACTACCTTCCAGGTCTTCCCTTCCAGGGCGTACGTATTCTGAAGGACGCGTCATGCTGTCTTCTACTTCTCGGCCTCTTTTCCACCCACGTGCACACTGGACCTGCTGGTAACTTCCCTGGGGCCTGAGAGAGCCATCTCTGAGCCCCTGCTTCTTTATTACTAGACACATTGCAGACCGTTGGGTGGATCACAAAAAACAAAAACAACAAAAAAAAC
>NW_011915145.1:0-1335 GCF_000151845.1 Pteropus vampyrus | reverse complement strand
GGTTATGTAAATTTTGATACTCCGTTCAGTATAATTATTTATAGGCACTTAAAATTAGGTTTACAAAGCCTTTATAACAAGGTAGAATGCTTTTGTTTTATTTTTAGTGAAAAACACAAGGGTGGAAATTGCATAGACCCTAAGATTATATCTATTAAGGCTATAGATCAAGACTAGGACCAAACACATCAGACCGTTAGTAGTAGTATTCTTAAATCCTAGGTTTGTGAATGATTTTTTCTCCTTCTTTCTATTTTTCTGGATTTTTCAAAATTTCTATGACTATAGATAATTTTTATCATAAAAAAATAAAATTGTAAGTTTAGATGGTATAATATATCTGCATTAATTTAAAATTTTTCTAGAATAAATAAACATTTTCTAGAAATAAGTAATGACTCCTGGAGTTTATATTCACGACCTCTAGTGCAATATTTGTAAATATCCCTTCCCTTTCATGATTTTGATAATTCAAAAGATATTTGTCTCATTCTTTTCAGGATGATTTCCACATTTCACTTATTTAACCAATGTTGTTTTTGAGCAGCCCCATGACACTTGGCTGGGCACAGAACGTTTAGCGGTAGGTGAAAAAGGCAGGGTCCCTTTAGCTGTAGGATTTGCATTCTGCTGGACCTCGTTTACAACTTTCCTGTATATATAATATTTTAGGTGTGTATGTGTGAAATTCTATGTATGTCATTTATCTTGAATATTGTTTATCACACATGTGCATATCCTTATGATATACATGCACACATAGGGTCAGAATATAGTTGGGGTGAGGGAAGATGGACAGATGGCTAGACTGGTGAGTAATAGAATGAGATAGACCCCTAGTGTGTGCTGGCAAATTGAAAGGTGTGTTAGAAACTGAGAGAAGCCAGACGTTCTATGAAAAACACATTCTCTCTATGAAATGACTCAAAGAAAGAAACGAGACGACAGAGATTATTTGCGGTAGTTCCTTCCTTCCCACTTTCTCTCTCTCTCTCTGTCTCCCACCACACACACACACACACTCTCTCTCTCTCTCTCTCTCTCTCTCTCTCTCTCTCTCACACACACACACACACACACACACACACACACACACACACACACACACACATCCCTTTCTTTCCCTTGTCTCTTCCTTTCTGACTGATGTATGAGATTGTCCAGCCCTGGGGGCTGTTGCTGCTAAAGAACACCATGCCTGGGCATTTTGCCGACTGGAAAGAGGCAAGCACGGTTTTGGAGAAATGTTTCTGACAATGACCAAAGCCCAACTTATCAAATACGGTTGATTTTGAGAAGGAAAGATCTATTTTTAGAATAAACTGGGCTGGGGCT
>NW_011915144.1:0-3067 GCF_000151845.1 Pteropus vampyrus | reverse complement strand
CCAGGAAAGACGGCCGACCTCCAGGATGCAAAGGTTGACAATAATCGAACCCACAGGACAACTATGGCTCTCGGTCTCGGACTTGGTGGGGAATTTTTCCAGTGCACTCCTCGTTCTGGGAGGTGGTCTGAGCAGCTGCCTGTTCTGCTCCTGGAAAGGACGTTTGTGTCCTTATATAGAAGCTCTGGCATTTTTCCAGCTCACGACCGCATTTAGCAGCAATATTAATTTCAGTTTCTCACAGTTGCAGCTGTGAACAACTAAAAAAGGTCATTTTTCTATACTTGAAATCTAGAACACATATTAATTTTCCAGTAGATTAACTTAATGATCAGAGCTGGAAAAAAGAAAACACTTTTTTGGGGGGAGGAGAGAAGACAGCCGTTTCCTTCCCCCAAATCCACTGATTCAACACAAGGTTCTTCCCTGCAGACATTCTACGGTCCTCGTTTGATATTTAGGTTTAGATTTTGTACCGTTCTACCTGCCCGAGATGACTCAGGATCATGCTTTGCAATTGCCTCCCCCCAGGGAGCGGGCGGAGGGCTGCGGGGCGCAGCTCTTGTAACAGGAGAGAAATATGTTTCACAGCAGCTCCAGGAGATTGTATGGAGAGCGTTCCTAAGTGCACCCCATATATTCTCTAGCTATCTAGAGGGTATCCCCAAAGAGAGCTGCTACCACTTATTGTCATTTTTGCCTTTAAATCTCTAGGGTCCTTATTTTCTTGATTCTCATGCTGAGATCTGGGCCACCTTGACTTATTTGAAACACTTTTGCTGGCCTCTCTCACTTTCATAAGTAACTCTTCCTCAGTTTCGTAGGATGCTCATAACATAAACACTGTTCCCATTTTGAAAATGATGACAACATTATGTAACCATTTGGATCAAATTTACCACAAACTATTGAGAATATGTTATCTCAGCCACTACAGATTAAAATAAATAATAAAAAATAGGCGTAAGGGAGGTGATGTAAATAGAATCTGTGTAGAAGGGTCAGTGTCATGGTTAGAATTGTAATCACAGTGATTTGGGAATCCAGGAGACAGTCACGTGACGGACAGCAGCTTACAGTCCTTTCAAAATGCTATGCTGTCCTTATTTGCGGTTGAGCTACGTCTATCATCTTTTTATGAGGTTCCTTTTGAATGATAGCATGATTGGCACATGGCATGACTGGTAAATTCTTGAAAAGACTCTAGCAAGTCAATACCACAGCCGCTAGCAGAATACTCGCATTTAGTTGATGTGAATCTTTATTAAGATGACAGAGAGGATAGAGATCAAAAGACTTTGTACCAAAATCGGAAATGAAGAGCAATCAGAGTTCATGTATAGGTTCCCTTCTTCCCGTATGGAGATTTCGTGTTTGTTCTTCCGTTTGTCTTTCTAAATGGTGCTTTTTCTTTCTCCCTAAAGGCTGACTTTGCATTATTTTCTATTATTTCTATTTCTAACAACATTTCTATTATTTTCTTTATGTATAATATATTATTAGTTTTTAAAATAATATTACCTTACTTATTGTTATACTTTACATACCACCCAACTTTTTATAGATAAGATGTGCGTATTCTCTGCAATTTACAACTGTACTCCACAAAGTAAAAACTCACACACTGAAATCCCATTCTTCACAGTAGTAGGTATTCCAGTATTTGCATCTTGAATTCTTTTATTGTTCTTTTGTCGTTTGCTTGTCAGTTTTGGCCAAAAAAAAAAAAAAATCCTTCTGGGATTTTGACTGGGCTTGTGTTAATTCTACTGATCATTTTGAGAGTCGGCGTCTTAACAATATTGAGTCTTCTAAACTACAGATGCAGAATATTTTATTTAAGTGTTCTTTAATTTCTTTGTAGCAAGTTTTATAGTTTTCAATGTTCAGGCCTAACGTCTAACATGGTTTTTGTATATATGGCAAATAAAATATTAATATTTTTAATATTGACTATATCTTCGCAAATTAATATGAAAAAGAAATACACATCAATAGAAATGCTACCTTAAGGATATGAATAACCATTTCTCTGTAGAAGAGATAGAAAAACTGTGGAGCCAATGCAAATATTGCTGACGTTCGGTACGATACAGATGGCTCGTCAGAACGGGGATGATACAAAAAATGATAATACACATCATCCACAGCGAATTCTTGCTAGAGACTTCCATGAAGACGGCAAACTGGTGAAAACTTTTTGGAGAAATATTTAGTAGTATTTGTTAAAATTCTTGACCAAGCAACACTCTCTATAGAAAAACCAGCCTAAAGAAATAGAGATATTTTCAGATATGAATTTAATTTACCGTATCAGAAAATCGTTAAAATGTCAGCATCTATCGAAGTGAATTTTCAAACATGGCATATTTACTCATGAAATATTATGCGAGGAGTTAAAATTATGTCGTAGAGCAACATGTTGTAGTACGGTTCTTTGCTATGTAAGAGGCACATTTGAAAACGATGTGCACTATACGATCTTTTTCTGAAAAAAAAATCAAACGATAATAAAGAGAAAAATGACTTGGTGTATAATAAATTGCAGAAGGAAAGACTCGTTGACAGGGTTGTGGGTGATTTTTATTTTCTTATTACCGCTCTACTGTACGTTCTCGTTTATGTGGTGTACATAAATTAGTTTTGTATTGGTAAAACAATCACAAGCAAAAACAAATAAATAAAGACTAGAGCTGAGTAGAGCTGGAGGCTGTGATATCTTCTGTGACAGTGGTGTCCTCACTAACTGAAATGGCAAGAAAGCCATCTGGAGCGGGGATTTTTGACAACATATGCACTAAAAACCTAAAAGCTTTTCCAAACTCTCTTTGGATAATTTACTGCAGTTTAAGTTAGATAACTAAGTGATTTCTCCCCAGTTATGGGTTAAATAGTTTGCCTATTTCTATCAGAATATAAATTATTATTAACTAATTGACTCATCCATTCAACATATAACTAACATTCACTGAGTTTCTGCTGTTGCATCTTGCACCTTATGACACTTATGACAACTTATGACACTTGTGACAAGTATGTCTGAATGGATGCCTGTCCTCCCAACACT
>NW_011915143.1:0-1345 GCF_000151845.1 Pteropus vampyrus | reverse complement strand
GGATAGAAGTCAGATGATTAGTAGCACTAATTCCATCTGCTACCTGAATTGACCTTTGCAATGGAACTAACTTATTCTCAGGTTCTGAGGACTAGATGTAGATATTTTTGAGAAGTCATTATTGTGTCTACCACAGGTATTTATATAAAACAAATGAAAACATGTATTCATGACACTTGCAAAAGATCATTTAAAACAGCTGTATCCATAATACCTTAAGACTATAATCAACTCTAATATTTATTATTATGGGAACGGATAAACTATATTGTAAATAATTAGAATGGAAAACTACTCAAAAGTTTTAAAAGAGATGATTTAATTGATGCATTAAAGAATCTCCAAGACATTATGTTGAGCAAAAGAAGCAAGACATAAAAGAGCAAATACTGTATAATTCCACTGTTATGGCATTCAAGAACAGCAAAACTAGACTAGGGTGATAGAGATAAGCATACCAGGGCATTTAGCAGGGCAAGGTTTACTGAAAGGAGGCAGGAGAGAAATTTCTGACATAGGTAATAGAAATATATTTTGGTTGAGGCTGTGCTTATACAAGTGCATGCATGCATTATGAGTATATATCAGTATTTGTGACTTCAGAATTTCACTGTGTGTAAATTTTACTTGATAAAAAAAATTAAAAACATATTTGAGTAGTAAATAAAGAACAATCCACCTACATTTCTATAATTAAGCAAAAAAAATAAAAATAAAAAAGAAACAAATAGTTGTGGACAAAACATCACTGTTTCTTATCACTGTGAACATAAAAATATCTATGTAAACATTTTCAACAAAATTGAACATTTAGGTTCTACCTTTTTACCTTGCTGGACAGACTTTAGAGATTTAAAAAAAACATAAATTTGATATAATTTTTTCAATTTATCAAAGTATAATTGACAAAGTTGTAACTTTTTTTAATTGAGTTTTTTACACATGTGATTTAAAGTACTATATTTCTGATTTTTATTCATATTATAAAAGGCCTTTGACACTTTGCCAAAATAATTACTCACTGTGTGTAGATTTAAACCTGTATTTACTGTCCATGATAAACACTCATTGGTAATATATTTTTTTTAAAAAAATAGACCATGCATTTTATGAGTGCTATTACTTGTCAATACTTGAGAAAAATTAATCACAAGGTACACATCAGGTATTTCTACGACTGCCTTGAAACTTGACCACTTGCCTAAGACTGAGACAGTCCTTCACTTTTAATTTTGACAGAATTTGAACTGTACTTAGAGGCAAGTTCAGTGCTTTCATTCTCATATCTTGATACTGCCTTTATCTTTGAGCACCAAACCAAGGCAGAGTGCCTGAAGACACATGA
>NW_011915142.1:0-4878 GCF_000151845.1 Pteropus vampyrus | reverse complement strand
TCATTCTAAATTTTCAACAATGTGGCATGTATTAGTACACATATAATGTATATCCCTATGTGTACTACTGCAATGTATATACATCTCTATAATGTATATGTATTACTTTTGCAAAGTAAAACATATTTGAAAAAATAAAAATAAAAATATATTCATGATCTAAAGAATAGATATGTGCAAAATCTTTAAAAATATATTTTAAATGTTGCTTTTATTTTAAAAACTTAAAAATGACATTGATATTCATTAGAAAACATGAACATTAGAAAAATCTAAAGTGAAAATAGCTTTCAGATTTGATCATGTTATGTGACAATTCCATTTTTAAAATATGGGAAATTTAGATTTGTGTATGCGATTTACCTGAGATCATACAATGATCACATGACAAAGCCTGATGAAAATCTCAGTTGATTCTGATACAACGATCTTTGCTCTTTCATTATATCATAATATGTGCATAGAGTAAAGGGAAATTTGGAATTATTTTTTGTAATTAAAAAACTGTGCTCAAATGTAAAAAGGAATGTACACAGGAATGCGGGCTTCGAAATTTTTAATACTGTATTTAAGTCAAGTAGATTCACACTTTCATATATTCCTTATGACTAAGAGGCATAATAAGATATATAGAAGTCAGACACAAAACATTCCTTATTAGTCGAGTTCAAAGTTTTAGAAGGAAGATACTTTTAAGAGAGTTAAAGATATGGGCGTGGGGGAGAGAGGTAGGAGAGACTGGTGTCTGTAAACTATAGAGTGTAAAAAGCATTTGAGTTTTTGAAAATTGTGAACATGTTAGCTTGATTTGAGCAGTCTACTTATGAGAGCCATTAAAAGAAAAAAAAATTTGATGAGATAAGAATTTGGGAATCTTTGGTGAAACAGAAAAAGGAGTCACTGTGACTCATGAAAAAGGGGAATGCTATGTTGCTGGAAAATTATTCTAGAAAGTTTAAAAAATAGATTGAACAGAGACAGGGAAGACATATTCTATCAATTAGGATATTTTTGGTCAGATATAACAAAAATCGCAATATTAACTCATTTAAATGAAATAGAATTTCTTGGATCATATGGCTATTTTCTTTCAAATCTTATTCTGGCTACACAATCAATGACCAGCACCTGGTTTCTCTCTTTCCATTTTTTTTTTTCTCCATTTATTTAGTTTTATATCCAGGTTTAGCAAGGATATTTCCTCATGGTCCCAAGATGGCTGCCTGTACCTCTAGGGTTTACACCCTTTGTATACCTGCAGACCAGCAGAATGCATCTCTTCTCTCAACCATGGAACCAAAGTCTTGAATTTTATTTTGTTTGGATCTTAAGTTATGTACTCATCCCTGAAACAATTTTGCTGTGGCCAGATGGCTAAGAATTCACAAGACCAACTTCTAAGACAGGAAAGAAGTCTGTTTCTGAAAGATGTGGGCTATGAGGTAGAAAAATTAACCCCTGAGCCCAATGTAGGATGCTCTACCAAGAACAGGGGAATGGATGCTATACAACCCAAGGTGGCAAATGTCAGTAGTGCAGTAGTACTGTGATGAGGACCTAGACTATGATGGGGAAAATGAGAAGACAGCGATAAATTATGCACTGGTTTCGATAATGACTTGAAATAGGGAGTAACGAAGAAACGACTTACTATTTAATGAAAGCATTTGAAGCAGAAAAGGTAAGGAAGATGGCCAGGTTTATTTGGAGACTATCAGATATGTTACCTTGAAGACTCTTGAACAAAAGAGTGAGAGCTGGTAGCAGAAAGGCTCCCACTGCCTTATCATTATTAAAATTAAATAACAATTTTCTAATTAGTTGTAGTTTGCAAGCGACAGGTTTTGGAAACTATTTTTAATAGAAATCATTATAAAAATAAATTATTTGACTTACTAAGAAGAGTGTATTTGGGTATACTTTAAATTTTTCTCCATGATTCAGGACTGCCACTTCTTAGAGAATAGGGTATTCTGTTCCTAAGAGATAGGATATTCTCTACTCAGTATTTGTTTGTTTTCCTTTTATTCTTTCTCACTAACATGCACCAGTTTCTCTTTTTGCACCTGTCTCATGCAGTACCCTACTCTCCTAATTTTCTGCCTCTAATCTGCTACACTGGGAAAAAAGACAGAGACATGCTTGTTGAAATGTTCTCTTATGCAAATCAATAGACAGCGAAATAGAGTCCAAGGAACTGGGTTTAGAGTTAAGGCTATGAGGCAGCTACCATGAGAGCTTTGAGCTATCTTAGGCATGCTCGGGACTGAAGCCTGCAGTTGAAGGTATAGATCTCTTAAGACTTCTGTTCAGTTAAGAGAGATATTGAACTGAGTTAACTGCCATAAACTGTAAGGCTTCCTATAAAATAGTAATTACTTTTTATGTTGGGTGGGCATGGAAAATTGGATGTAGGACATGTTAATTTTGAAATACTTTTAAGTCCTCCAAAGTGAAGATATAGTGATATTCCAGAGAAAAGGAAAAGGAAAAACTATGGGAAACAAGAAAATACTGTTGATATGCAGACAACTACCTTTAAAATTTGTGATACCCAAGGCGCCATTTTCTCTGATCTATGTAAATGTAGTATTTACAAATAATTCATTAGTACAGAAATTAGAACAAAAGCAGGCGATGGAGTTATTTCATGGAGAGATTTAATGCCAACTGCACATTAAGCCCCCTCTCTCAACTATATTCCCCTAAAATGCCGCTCCCTTTACCTGGTCTCCTGCGCTTACCCGACACACCCATCCAATCACACAGTAATTCTTGAATTTCAAAGTGAGTCAAATCATCTGGAAAGCTTGTTAATAACACAGACACAGGGCGCCCTGCAGAGCTACTCTGGGGCTGGGGGCATATAGTTGCACTTTGAAGTTTCCCAGGAGAATCTACTTAAATAATTCATTCATTAAATCATTCATTCAACAAATATTTATTAAGCATTTAATGTGTGCCAGAATACCGTAATAAAGCAAACACGACTCCCTCCTTTTATAGAGTTTATGCTTGGGTGGCAGAGGAGGTGGAAGTGACGGACAATAAAAAGTATAAATACCAAAACAATATTGTGTATTTGAAAGTCATAAGTGTCATGGTGCAAATGAGAACTTGAACATGGCCTTGCATCCAAGTTTACCCACATTAAATGGTATTTTGCCATCAGTGGGGTGGTCCTGAGCAGGAATTTTATATTCTTGTGTGACAGGTATAAAATTCACCGTCACGATATTCTATAAGTGCAAAGTGCAAAGACTTACTTTTATTTCTCTATAACTGAAATAAACTTGAGTTTTCAAGGCTCTATTTCTCCCGCTGACTGAAAACTGAATCTTGTCAATTCAAGGTCAGTTTGGGAGCCTTCATTTTAAATATAGTCTCTGATTTAGGATTCTTCTCTCCTCTTTCTGTAAACGCTGTAGCTGGTTTTACCTGTTGTCCTGGCAAAAAAAGGTGGGTAAGTTTGGTCTTGGTTGTCTCTGCATCCGGCCTGCTGCTGGTGATCTGTGCTCTCTGCACTAGCCAAGCTCGGTGAGGATCTCACTGTCTCTCCCCGCTGGCTGGGCTCCAGCTCAGGCTGACACTGTTGACTCTGATTCTTCTGGTACCGCGTCTGAGTTTTTCATCTCAAGCCTATCATAACAACCCCGTGGAGGATCCACTGACTCACTTTTACACCATCCCTGCCACCCTGGACATGTGGAAACTTTCGTTAAATCCTTCCCTCAGAGAAAGCATTCTTGTTAAAAATATATATATATATATATATATTTTTGAAAGAGTCGGGGACCCACAGGTTTCCCCAGACTATATTATGAAAACTGCTCTTGAAAGAGTCGGGGAGTATATATACATATATATATATATATATATATATGTATATATATATATATATCGGTGATAATTTAACCACAACATAGGAAAGAATAATACTTGGAGAATAATCTTTTAAAAAATACCTTAATAAATGGTCCGAGTTAGAGATATTGATACCTGGAATGTCCTGTGGGGTGTATTACAAAGTCGGCCAGGCTCTGCTTTGTGAAGGGGTCTCATGCAAATTTGGCGCTGTTCGTGAGACCGTACCATTTTGTTTTCTTGGAGATGACATAGCCCAATGCTGTTGAAGACAGCCTAAATTTAAAGTTTATTTTATGTTTCGGGCATGAATAATTTTCAGTCCTTACTCAAAAAAAAAAAAAAAAAAAGCAAGAAAAAGAAAAAGAAATCTATGTTACATTTTTGGGATCTATCGATAAGTATAGATTATGTGCTAATATAAATAGACAAAATTATCTTTATTATTTTTCTAGCTAATGAATAAATATAATAGGAAAGGCAAATGGATTTAGATATATGTTAAATCAAATTACTTAAAGCCAGGATGTTTTTTTCTTTTTTTTTCATCATTTTGATGCTTTATCTGAGCTGAGAGTTCTGTAAAGGTTTATACTCATATCATAAACAGTTGCCTGAGATGAAAGGTTGTCTGTGAGTTGTTCTAATTCACATCTGTATTTTGTAATCCTCTCAGAAAATCAAGTAATGCTTGTTCTTGACCACCTAGTTCAGCAGTTTTCATAATATAGTCTGGGGAAACCTGTGGGTCCCCGACTCTTTCAAGAGCGCTATGAGGTTGGGCCCGCTGAGACACTTTTCATACTCTCTTCAAGCTCTACGATAATTTTCTAAACCCTCAATGAATCTGAGTTTCCATATTTTTTTGTCTTGGAGTTTTCAAGACAAGTCATGGAAGCTATAATTTGATGAGTTCTGGGAAGCCTGAATGCGACTGCCTCTTAAGTTTTATTAATATCTAGTTAATACCATAAAATCCTCTAATAATTGTCCAAAACATTAATTTTAGCATGA
>NW_011915141.1:0-1495 GCF_000151845.1 Pteropus vampyrus | reverse complement strand
CAAGTATGCAGGCCAGATAAAATATGACACCATTAAAGTGCTGGATGGATAAAACTCAGTCAAAAATGCTACACCCACTGAAAATAATGATTAAAACTGAAGGAAAAACTAAGCAAATTCTCAGATAAACAAAAACTGAGAGAATTAATTTCCAAAAAGACCCACATTACAAGAAATATTACAGCAAATTCTTCAAGCAGAGGGAATATGATACCAGACAAACTTGGATCTACACAAAGAAAAAAATGTCCCTGGAAATAGTTAAAATGAAGTTAAAAGTCTTTTGTTCTTATTTTTAGTCATCCTAAAATATAATTTACTGTCTAAAGTAAATAGTGTTAAAACTAAAAAATATATTGTGTCATATAGCATATAAAACTGATATTTTTTCTTTTTTTTAACTGATATTTTTGAAAACAATAGCATAGAAGATGGGAGTATACAATTACAAGTTTCTATTACTACACAGGAAGTAATATATTATTTGAAGGTAGACTTTATTAATTATAGATGTGTATTATAAACCCATTAAAGAATTTAAAAATGTATAAATAAAATATAATTAATTTTTTACACAAAAATAATAACAGTAAATTGTGGAGTTTATAACCTGCCATACATGTAAAGTGAGTGGTGATAGTATAAAGTCAAGAGAGGGAAGAAATGGAAGTATACTATTATAAAGCTTGGTTGTTCTAGAGAGTATAACACCACTTGAAAGTAGACTGTGATAAGTTAAAGTTGCATGTTATTAACTAAAGCAACCACTGAAATAGCAGAACCAAGAGTTCTCTAGGTTTAGAAAGCAGAAGTAGTTGCTTGGGGATGCCAGTGGGTAAGTCAGGGGGTGCAATGTGACATGAAGTGCAGGCAAAAAACATGAAGTAATGGAGGTGATGGATACGTTCACTATCTTGATTGTGGTGACAGTTTCATATGTATACATATTTCAAAACTCATCGATGACATGGTTAAATATGTGCAGTTATATACATCGATATACTTTATTATACCTCAATAAAGCTGTTTAAAAAAAAACTCAAGCAAGCAAACAGCCAATTTTTTTAAATGAGCAAAAGATTTGAACACACCCTTCCCCAATGAAAATATAGAAATGATCAAATAAAATATGTTCATGAAAAGATGCTCAACATCATTAGTCATTAAGGAAACACAAATTAAAAGTACATTGAGATGTTGTTTCATACCTTCAAGGTATCCGACAACATCAAGGGCTGAAGAAGATACAGAACAACTGGAACTCTGATACTTGTTCCTGAAAATGCAAACCAATACAGCCACTTTGGAAAACAGTTTGGCAGTTTCTTACAAAGTTAAGCATTCTTATAATAAGACCTTGTTCCTAAGATATTTACCCATGAAAAATGGAAGCTTGTGTTCGTACAGAAACCTATACATGAATATTTCCAGAAACAATCTAAATGTACAACTTCAATTAGTGAATGGATAAACAAACTGTGAAATATCTGTACAA
>NW_011915140.1:0-1600 GCF_000151845.1 Pteropus vampyrus | reverse complement strand
ATGGCCTTGCCTCTTCCACGGGCTTAGATATGGGCCTTCCCTCGTTCTTCCTGAGGCCAGTCTTTAGGTTTTTTTCAGATGAAGTTGTTCCATATGTAGCTATATATTCAATGAGTTCATGGGAGAAGGTGAGTTCAGGGTCCTCTTAAATCGCCAGCCTAAACGGGAAACTCAAACATAGGGTTATAAAGATATGGTGGAACTACGGTATTTAGATTATTTATGTTGAATAAAGAAATTATCTAATTTTATGTTACTTTAATATTTATTTACAATTATCACAAACAAGATAAATTTCTAGGAATGTGGCGTAGAGCACTGAACAAACGTAATAATGAAATACCTGCCCTTTTGGATCTGATATTCTAGCCCTCTATATTTAAAAGTAGATCTTGTATTCTAACTCTACATTTAATTGAAATACAATTCTAGAATAATTGTTCACACTCAATTGTTAGTGTCACTAGGGACCTATTATATTAAATATTTTTCTTAGACTGTAAGATTTAAAAGTAAAATAGAAGGCATTATAAATTTATATTATCTTTTATGTCTAACATAATTTTTACATGAAGGAAAAAATCATCTTCAGTTTTTAGCTGATACAGAATGAAATAAAATTTCTTAAGCAGAAAGCATGGAAGCTGACTTTATCCCTCAAAATATATTTGTTTTGTTTTGTTTCATTTTAATTCCTTTAAGCAGTATGTGTATGTGTGAGCATGCACACTCACCTCACAAACACTCTCAGTTAACAGGCCTATTTCTTTTTGTAACCATTTTATTAAAGCATAGCACATAGAAAGAGGCACAAATTTTAAGGGTACACCTTAAAGAATTTTTGCAAAGCAAAAATGTCCACATAACCATCATCTAGATCAAGATATAGAATATTACAAGCACCCCGGAACACTTTGTTACATTCCTTCCCAGGGCTTTTTGCACCCATAGGAAACTACTAATCTGACTTCCGTCCCTAAAAATTAATTTGCATATTGTTGCAATTTATAAAATGTAAAATACCCTTTTGCGTCCAGCTTCTCTTGCTCAAAATTACACCTGTGAGATTCATCTACATTGATGCACTTGACAGTGGTTTCTTCTTTTATATTGTTGTATAGTATTTCCTTATAAAATATGCCATAATTTATATATCCAGTCTGCTGTTGATGGATATTTGAATTGTTTCTAATTTGGGGCTATTACAAATAAAGCTACTATTATATTCTTATAAATATCTTTTGTTTACACATTTATGCTTATTTGGATTGAGTATATTCCCAAGATTAGAATGGTTGGGTCATAGGGTTATGCATATATTCATGTAGATATTACCAAGTTGTTTTTGAAAGTTACTATACCCATTTACTCTCCAACTAGTATCATTTGTTAGAGTTGTTCCACATCCTTGTCAACATTTAATATTGTCAGTTTTTTTTTTTTTCATTTTAGCCATTCTGGTGAGCATATAGTAATATCTCTTTTTAGTTTTATTTTGCATTTAAGTTGCATTTTGAGCAACTTGTTATATGCTTATTGGCATATTTGTGGTTATCCTCCTTTATTGTACATTTTTAAATGTTTTTTTTTTATTTTCTGA
>NW_011915139.1:0-1245 GCF_000151845.1 Pteropus vampyrus | reverse complement strand
TGAAGTGAATAATAACAGAAATTAGAAAATATTAAAAATGACCCATTTATGGTTTTATGAGAAAGGTATGACATTTAAAAAGAGTTGTTGAAAGATATTGAAAAAAATTGAAAGAATAAAGGAGAAAAATGCATTCAGATTTCACCTGTTTATTAATTAGAGAATTGACAGAAATCCTTAATATCCTTACCCAAAAGTGTATTAATACCTACACTATACCTATTGTTAAAATTAGTTAACTTGGATATATAACATCTCTGTTACATTATAATCATGAAAAGCAAGTGTTATCACCATCTAATGTGAATGTGCCCTGTATATAAAACATTTATTTGTTATTTTATATTTGTTTAATTGTTTATACATGTTAACCATTATAAATATTTATCATGTTTAGGGTAATATTTACTAAATTATGATTAATTTTGATGGTAAAACTCTTTGTGTTTGTGATAGATTATATGTTTGAGTGCTCTTTATCATGCACAAAAGTGAATTTAAAAAAGTTTTTGTCATTCTTGTCTTATTATTTAATCTTAAAAGCAAGTTCTTTTAATGAAGTGCTAAGAACCTAGAATTTCATTTTATCAATTAGACAGTCATTAAACCATTAAACACATTGCTATCAGAAGTACTTTTAGAACATATCCAAAGATTGCTTCCGGCCTGGGCTTTGCCTCAACTCTTATATCCTTTTGACTCTCATAACCCATGTATTCTTTATCATGAAGCAAAGATACAGTCAGTGTTGTTGCATAAATAGTCAATAAATAAATAAGGTCAAGGACACCTTGCACTAAAATGGAAATAAAATACAGACATATATGAAGTAAGGTGGCAATAACACCTTAATAAAAACATACTCAATAAAAACATTCTAGTGATAGAGAAAAGAACACTTTACACAATTAAGAGAATATAATTCATTCATTCATTCATTTGGTCTGTCATTCAGACATCCATTCAATAAATATTTTCCAGGCTCCACACTAGTCACTTGGAATAAATTGGTAAGAAAAAACATTTCTGATTTGGAGTTTATATTTATATATATAATATAAACCAATATAATATAAATATAACAAATATGCACACATATAAATAATATATATAATATATATAATATTCTAGGAGGTAAAAAATTCCATAAGAAAAAAAAAAAGAACAGAAAAAGGGGAACTAAGAGTGCAAGGAAGGAGGTGGAGGTTGAAATTTTGAATAGAGTAGTAAAGTAAGCCACATTGA
>NW_011915138.1:0-1656 GCF_000151845.1 Pteropus vampyrus | reverse complement strand
TGCTCAAGTAGAAAAATGTGATAATAATGCCTATCTCAAAAGTGTGTTGTGAGTATTGCCTAAGACAGCAGTCTCATCAGGAGTATTTGCCCCCAAGGGGACATTTGGCAACGTCTGGAGACATTTTTGATTGTCATGACTGGAAGGGGTGGTGTTTGCATCTGGAAAGCAGAAGTCAAGGATGCTACTAAATATTCTACAATAAACAAGACACACCCTCACAACAAAGAATTATCCAGCCAAAAATGTCAATGGTGCCAGTGTTGAGAAACCCTGATGATATAAGATGATACAAAAGTAAAAGTGTTTAGCACTATCTCTGGCACTCAATAGATACTTGATATGACAAGTTCATATTCCACCCTCTCTTAACTCATTAGACTAAAGTTAATCAATCATCAAATAATCACTAAGAGAGTACTGTGCATATTTATTCATTCATTCAACAAATATTTATTTGTTGAACTTGTACCAATTACTGTGTAAGTCCCAGGCTCTGTCTCCATAAAATATACAAACTGAAAAGAGACAGATACTAAGCCTCAGAAATAATGGAGAATATGGTACCAGACTTTATATAATAGACAAAAGAATTAGATTTCTTGGAAAAAAGTAAGCCTCAAATAACGGTTAGCCTTGATGGAAAGGCTTAAATATTTGATGTGAGGATGCTATTGGGAGAATGAAAACAGATAATGTGTTTAAAGATGTATTTTAAACTCTCAGGCACAACACATGTAAAAGGTTATCGTGCCTAAAGGTATTTCTTTTGGTCCTTCAACAGCTAATGCAAGAGATACAACAAGCTGAGCAGCAAGAAAAGAAAGGTCTACTGAATATCTGCTTGGCTTTACGAGAAAGGAAAAATATCATTCGAAGATTAAACACCTGATTTCATTTAATGTGCACGCTCTTCAGGGAGGCAGTAGTGAGAGGACAAACTGAGAATTACAAAGGTTCAGACCCTAGCTCCCTTGGTGTAAGACCCTGGGCAAACTAACCACTACAGGTTCAGTGTTCTCATCTGTTAGACGGGAATGAAAATAGTTACAACATCTCATTGATTTTGTGAGGATCCTATACAGCACTTGGTACCTAGTCACTTAATATATGTTCGATACTACTATTGTTATTAGATTATATTTACCAATCCTTAACAATTTAATCGAATATGTCCTCTTTTCTGTCAATGGGTTACGAATCAACATTTATTTACCTTGCACTTTTTACAACAAAGGCCATCACTGCATTGAGAGTCTTGCGTCAAAGTGCATTTCTTACAACACTCTGCTCCTTCAAGGATACATTCCTAAGGAATACAAACATTTGCACAACATCAGAAAATGATGTAATTTTCCTGAAAGTACCAGCATATTTTCTAATAAATGTATATGTTCACAATAATAATCTTTCTTCCACAAATCTTATAAAATTTCCAGGAATAACACTTGCTCTAAACATCTCAGTGTGTGGTACTGGAATGACCCTAAATAACCTAAAAAAATCATCCAAATTCCCAAAGACTTACTGCTGGGGTCCCACAGTCACACTCCTCTCCACTTTCATGAAGCCATTGCCACACTCACGAGATCAGAGCTGTGGGATGAAATCAAAAGTGAATTAAAATATAGGAAATCACATCCAAAGACCTTTATG
>NW_011915137.1:0-1613 GCF_000151845.1 Pteropus vampyrus | reverse complement strand
CCATACATGTATTTAAAACTACCGCTTGCTAACTTTCTTTGTCTGAGATAATACCAATATTATGCGCTAATGACTGAGCAAGTGTAACTGCCATTAAATCAGTTTTCCCAAACTGAAAAACAAAAACAAAAATAAAATACATGTGAACGCAAATTTTTTATTTACGATGATCCAAAGAAAAAGTCACAATATAATTGAAAATAAGTAATTTCTAAGCATATTATTTAATACAGTTTAATGCATAATAGCTAGTGCTGAACTGTTGAGCATTTGGGAAGAAGTGGTAAAAAAAAATCTGCGTTTGATTAAGTCTTATAGAGAAAACTAGAAGCCAGGAAATCATCAGTTTTGGGGTTTGGAAACTTAAATCTAATTCTGAGTCCAAATTTTGCATGTGAGTTTTCTGAAAAACTTAATACTTGCATATAACTAAACCAGTCTTTTGGAAAATACTAAAATAAAAATAAATGTGAAATTTCCCCCAAACTGAATAGAATGAAGCTTCAGAAAATGCAATTATACATAACAGGAAGTGGTGATGATCTTTGGCCAAAAGAAACTTGAGAAGACCTAGGGAGATTTTTTTCAAAAAATCTCAAAGATTCAAGTTATTTCTTTTAAATCACTTCCATCAGGCTTAGTGCCTTAGGGGTAGAATGAACACTTTGAAAACCCTGGTCTATTTTTTTTCCCCTAAAATTTGCCAAATATTAAAGAAGGAAGAAAATTTCTAATTCAGTTCTTAGGCGGTAAACCAATGCTTCAGGGAATTACCAATTCTCTGGAAAATCAAAGTGATAAACAGGACCTTATTGTCGATGAAGGTAAAAGTAAAGATTTTCTCTATATAATCTGTAAATAGCAAAATCTGGAAATTATTCTAAGTAGAACATAAACAGAATTATCAGTTATCTTCAATGATTTCCCTATTCTGTCCTCTGGTAATTTACAGTAACCACATTGGCTGTTAATAAAACCACCTAACATCTGGAAAATGTGGAATACTGAGAAATTATCACTTAAATATTAGGAAAACATTTTCAGCCATCATACCACTTTGTACTGTACAGATGTTCACACCTACTTCATTCACGCCTCCTCCTTTCAGCAACGAGCAAATCCCACCAATATAAGCTGCCCCGCTCCGGCTACTCTCAAATTGACTTCCCCTTTCAGAAAAGGAAATGAAAAATACTTACTGCTCACAGTTCAAACATCATAGCACCTCTCATTATTAATTTACCACATTTATTTTCTCAATGCACCTAACATTTACATACTATATATCCCTGAGGTGAGGGAAGAATGTGAAAATTATTTATACACATAACCAAAGAAAAAGGTTTCTGAAGGACATTTCCCACACGATCAATCAATATCTTCAATAGAACTGTATCTATTAAAGAAGAATTACTAATATGATGTACCCTGAGAAGGATAGAATATCACTTTCGTGGCATTTCTGCCAAAAATGCACAACTTGAATCTCATAATGAGAAAATATCAGACAGTCCCTCGATGAGGACCATGCTATAAAATAACTGGTCTAAAGCTCAAAATAAACAAAGACAGGCATGAGGAAATTTTTCAGATTAAAGAATACTAAAGAGACA
>NW_011915136.1:0-1660 GCF_000151845.1 Pteropus vampyrus | reverse complement strand
AAGGTAAGGTAAGGTAAGGTAAGGTAAGGTAAGGTAAGGTAAGGTAAGGGAAGGGAAGGGAAGGGAGAAAACCTTCTATCTCTTTAAAAGAGTCAGCAAACTCTTCACAAAAAAAAAAAAAACCCCTTACATTCATCTTCTCAAGTATGTTTTGTAAGAACTGCATTACTTGGCTACATCAAAGCCACTTCCTTTGACAAGGACATCTATCTTTAAACAATAACAGTCTCCTCCTGCAGGGCCTCCCATGAACATCATAATCACTCAGAGTTCAACAATATTAGGGGGAAGAAGAGTGGTAGAGAGAATAGCTATTGTATAGCTAATCGACAGTTGTCCTATATTTTAATCATGGGCATGTCAGATATTTCACAAATTTCTAAAGGCTTCTCACAGAATAATGAAGCTGCATTGTAAAGCTCTACCTCCAGCAAAACTTGTGGCTCCACCATCCACATCTCACCCTGTTATCCAAGGCCATACCCTAAACAGGAGAGGTGCCAGCCAGATGTTTGCAAAAGACTATCAAGCTTCCTATCAGTCTCAAACAACTTCATCAGAAGTGGGAGAGAAAAATTACTACATAGAGGCATTGTTTATTAGCAGAGCCAGCCAGGTTTCTTCTCTTGGGAATTTGAACTAGTAAATTCAGAATAAAATCATTCAGCTGATGAAGGAAAGAGATAAATAAAAAATAAGCAGACTCTTGAACACAACTGAGTTGTACCAGTGGTGAATACCAAAGTGAAAGTCCCATATCTCTACTGCTTAAGTCCCTGGATCCAGAACAGCCCATCCCTGATGTTGGATAACTGTGGGATTCTTTCTCCATCACTGCTACACGAGTAAATCACCCTTATCAGATCTAGCATGAGTGAAATCAAAAGCACCTACATAAAATATTCCTTAAAGAAAGTGTAGCTGTAGTAGTGGCATTAATAATAATAATAATAATAATAATAATAATAATAATTTTTGAAACAATTTTGAGTCTTCCAGGTTTTCAAATTTCAAGGGAATATTTTCCTTTGAATTATAAAACCTACAAATTAAGAGAATATGAGTCACCACATGGATGTAATTACAGCAAAGAAAACTCTCTGCTCTGAAATTATGCAAATATTTCAACCAAGCTTCTATACCTACAAGTATTTCTGGAAAGGGTTCCATGTAATTTAAACCAAAAACAGCCCATGCAATTTCGGTTTGTTCGCAGTACTGTAGAAGTCTGCTAAGTATTGTTATTTTAATTATTAGGCTGAAAAACCTTCTATTTAAAACTTCACTTTTTCCTCTACTGAAACATAAAATCCTTACTACCATCAACTTAGAACCCAAGTAAATTTTGTGAAGCCTCTTAAAGTAGAGAAAATCAAAATTATCTAAGTTCTTTTCCTTAGTTCACTACTGTTTGTTAAGTAGGGATTTGCTTAAATAATTTCAAGTGTAGGAAAATGAAGGATCTCTTTAACATATGGGAAAGTTTATTTTACATCAAATTGATCAGGTAGAATTCACTCCATGCTCATAGCTTACTCAGAACTCCTGTGTAAATGCTTCTTTTGAAAGATAAGTGAAAATTGTTTTCAATCAAATACTAAAGGCCACTCATTTTCTAAAGGAAGAAATGTTTTTAAAATAACAAACGTATTCTTGGGAT
>NW_011915135.1:0-2697 GCF_000151845.1 Pteropus vampyrus | reverse complement strand
GGCCCAGATTCCCCGGAATGGGATAACAAGAACCTCACCTCTGGGTGGGTCATCATTAAAAGAAAGGGTGATTTTTTTTTTTAAGATTGTAGCAGGTTGAGGCACAAAGGGCCTCCTGTGTGAATGAGGCATGTGGGGGACTGTGGGAGGAGTCCCCAGAAAGGACCCTCTGAAGGCTAGGTTAGACCAGCACATAGTAATAGGCCCCCAGGAAATGGTATGTTAAGTTTACAGCCAAGGGAGGTCTGGGAGCACTGAGGCCAGCCAAGATGGCAAAGGCATAGCATCTGGAAAGTTGATGGGAAATCAATAAATGTACTTTAGCACAGGGGATTAGGAAGAGAAATTGAGCCAAATGACCTGGATTCAAACTTACTGTGTGAGCTCTGACAACTTAGTGAACTTCTCTGCCTTAATTTCATCATCAACTAAAGGGGATAACAAGAGCACCTGCCACACAAGGTTTTTGTGAGGATCTAGCAAGTCACTTGGAACAATGCCTGGCATATGGTAAGTAACAACAGTAGCTTCCTGGAAACTACATAAGATAAACAAAGGATTTTGCAACAAAATCATGGACAATAAATTCTCGCATGGAACAACAAAAATCAATTATAAGTGCTGACAGTGGCCAGGACATTTCCAGTAGGAATGCAAATCTATGCAAATAGTTGCTGCTGCTATCATTATTATATATAATATTTATTATGATACATAACTACGATATATAACATAAACTTATATTTTTAAATATTATATAACATGTAACATATATAATATAGTAATATAATGGTACTATTATAATATATTTTAACCCAATTTAAGAAAGAATTTTTCATCAAAAATTAGAGATTTGAGGAGAGGAGCCCCCAGAGCAGGTGCCTGGGCAGCGCTTATTCAGTGATTTTTGACCATCTTCAGGTGACACTAACGTAGACTGTAGAGCCAGTTTGCTGGGCTAGAGTCCGGGCTCCACTGCATAAGAGTCACAGGCTGGGGAAGTCACTTAGCTCTTAAAACCCTAATTTCTTCGTCTCTGCAAGAAGATAACAATAGCACCCTCTTCATAGTTTGTGCCAAGCACTGGACTCAGTTTTATAGGCATTTTTTCATATATAATCTCCCTACAACCCTGTGAATCACATACAATTATAATGTCCATTTTATAAATGAGGAAACCCATGGCTCAGAGCTGTTAATCAAATCACCAAAGGGCACACAGCTAGACTGACACCCAGGAAATCTGGAGCCAGCATTCTAAGCCAGCCCTCAGTTCTGCAGGCGGGTGAAGCATGAGAAGGTTGCACCACAGCCCCTCTGCAGGACAAAAGCGGTAACTAATGAGTGCACAGGAGTCACCCGTAAGAAGGGTGTGTGTTTTCCAATTGAAGATATTTGACCTTATGGTAACTGCTAGGCAGTACAACTCCCCCGGTTGAGCACCTACTATGTACCAAGCACTATGCCAGGTATCTTATCACCTCATCGCCATCTCATCACCATGACAACCCTCCAAGGCAAAGACTGGAGGACACTGAGGTTCAGAGAAATTGAGTTCCTGGCCCATGGTCACAGAGCTTGTCAGTGGCAGTGCCCCACCACACTTCTGGGTCTGTCCTACTCCCACTCAGTCTTGGAGATAGTCTCTGAAAGCACCCCTAATGTCCCTCAAGCGCCCCTCTCTCCCTCATTACCTCCCACTCTGAAAGCACAAAGCTGCTTATTCTGCACCAAGATAATGACCACGGGGGCCAAGCAGGACTGTAGCACAAACTATAATTATTACAGACAACAATTTGCATTCCAAATCTGAAATGTGTTCAGGACCTCACTTGAGCCCTGTAATCAGCTTAGCCTCTCTGCACAAATCTCTCTTAAAGTGAAGACATAGTCAAACTGAGCCACAACGGGGTTTGGAAAATATGCCTCTGCCCCCAGCGAACCGCCACCGGAGGAAAAACCATGCTGAGAAAAAGCCAAGATTGAGTGGGATTTTAAACCCCAGAAGGGTCAAATTCCTCTGTTGTAGAACAAAGAAAACAGCAGCCAGGGCACTGAATGGGCATGGCAAGACCGGTAAATAATTAAAGGCAGGAAATGCATTATATAACACATGAGCCTTGGCGTGAGGTGGACTGGACACCCTTCCCTCCTTAGTGCAAGTTGCTGTCTTGCCTATAAGTCACACATCAGTGTGGTGGCCTTGCTGCCTGGGACTACACAGGATACCCACAAGATCAGTAAAAGGCCTACTATATACATACTGTAAGAAAAAAACATACATCCTCTGAATTAAAGAATTTCAGGAAGACCTCTCCATGGACAAAGAACTCTATGACTTGTGTGCTCCCAGGTGGGGAAGGAGGGTTTAGAGAGGAGTGTGGGGGTGAATATACCAGAGTTTTCAACACTTCCGGTGGCCTCTTTTACTATTCCTCAATCAGAGAGATTTCTACTAATAATTGTGGTCTAAGTGGCTGGAGTCCTGGGTACTGGTTAACTGGAATTCACCATAGCCCTATTTTCTTTTACTAGAGAAAGAGGACTAACCACATGTCAATTTCCATGACCCCAAATTCTGACTGTAGATTTTCACATGAAACCTCTACTGAGTTGACAGTATCTGCACGCTGAATCTGGACTGCCCTAAAAATCAGAGTGTCTCTAAAACTTTAAGTGCCACAAATTACCCGGGGA
>NW_011915133.1:0-1067 GCF_000151845.1 Pteropus vampyrus | reverse complement strand
ACTTATGGATTTAACAGAGTGAAAGAATTTCACTTGATGATGCTAGAAACTTAGTAAGACAGATCCCAAATGAGTCCTGGGAAAATTGGGAGCAACCTCAAAGATAGTTTGCACTGAGATTTAAAGACTATTGAGAGTAGTCAAGATATAAGTGGCCATGAAAAGATTTACCATTTTATTCTGCACATTGAAAAATATTAATCACACAAACATAATTTTAAAGTTCTTTCAAGTAATATTTAAAGTTAAATATAAAGCTGACAAGTAAATAGAATTTTGCCAGTAGAACTTTAATTAATAAATTGTTGACAAAGACCCCACCGGTATATGAAACTTCAGTGTAATTTTGAAACCATTATTAAAAATATATATATATTTATATATTTATTTTTATATATATTTATATATATTTATTTATTTCCATTATTAAATATATATATTTAATTTATATATTCCATTTAATAATATAAAAATATATATATTCCATTTAATAATGGAAATAAATATATATATTTAATAATGGAAATAAATAAAGGAAATGAAGACTTTAAAACATTTCCATTATTAAATATATATATATTTAATAATGGAAATAAATAAAGGAAACGAAGACTTTAAAACATATATATATGTTTTAAAATCTTCGTTTCCTTTATTTTTTATTGCTGAGCTAACCTTAGATAGGAGTATCATTACTAGATTAAAACTTTTTATGTTTGGTCGTAGTGTTGTCCCACTGAGGTCTTGGGAAAATTATTTACTTGCTGCTTCTCAGTTTTTTTTCTCTGCCTTCTCACAAAATCCTGTGAGATTGTGCCAGGCTTCATGCAACACAAAGTATCAGGTCTCAGAATCAGAAGTCATCAATCATAGAGCCTGGAAAAAGGCCATAATATGCTGTATTTAAGAGTACAGGGTTTTGAAAGCTAGTTCGATCTGGTTTCATAAACTGGCCCCACTAAAATGTTCAGCAGATTATTTTAAACTCTCTGAGTCTTTATATTCATTTGTAAACATGACATAGATATCTGTTTTCTGGGTTGATATAGGGACTTAATACGTTTCTG
>NW_011915132.1:0-3907 GCF_000151845.1 Pteropus vampyrus | reverse complement strand
GGCCCCCTCAATTGCTCCCTCAATCCCCTGGCCCTCCACCTAGCCATCAAATTAATGCTAACTGCATTCTCTGTGCTTCCCATCCCTGAGCCCAACAATTAACTACTAATTTGTACTATTTTAACCATTCACCCCATTCTCCCAGCCTCCCAACTCCCCTCCCCTCTGTCTGTCATCAAATTGCCCACTATATTTGTGAGTCTGTTTTTGATTAGTTTGTTCTTCTTGTTCCTTAAATTCCACACATAAGTGAAATCATACGGTATTTATCTTTCTCTGTCTGACTTATTTCACTCAGGATAATAACCTCTAGGTCCATCAAGTCATTGCAAATGGTAGGATTTCATTTTTTTAATGGCTGAGTAATATTCCATTGTGTATATGAACCATAATTTCTTTATCCAGTCATCTGTTGATGAGTACTTAGGTTGCTTCCATATCTTGGCTATTGTAAATTGTGCCGCCATGAATATTAGAGTGCATAGATCTTTACAAATTATTGTTTTGGTTTTCTTGCGATAAAAACCCAGAAGTGCAATTGCTGAGTCAAAAAGTAAATCCATTTTTAATTTTTTGAGAAACCTCCAGATTGTTTTCCATAGCAGCTGTTCCAATTTGCAATCCCACCAACAATGTATGAGGGTTCCTTTTTCTCAGCATCTTCGCCAACACTTTCTGTTTTTGATTTATTGATGATAGCCATTCTGACAGGTGTGAAGTGATATCTCATTATGGTTTAAATTTGCATTTTTCTGATCGTTAGTGACCTTGAGCATCTTTTGATATGTTTATGAGCTATCTGTATTTCCTCTTTGGAGAAGTATCTGTTCAGGTCTTCTGCCCATTTTTTAATTGGATTGTTTGTTTTTTTGTTGTTGAGCTGTATAAGTTCCTTATATATTTTGGATATTAATCCCTTTTCAGATGTATCATTAGCGAATATCTTTTCCCAAACAGTCGGTTGTCTTTTTGTTTTGTTGGTGGGTTCTTCTGCTGTACAAAAACTTTTTAGTTTGATGTAGTCCCATTTGATTATTTTTTCTTTTGTTTCCCTTGCCCGAGGAGATATATCTGAAAAGAAATTCCTGTTAATAATATCAGAGAGTTTACTGCCTATGTTTTCCCCTAGAAGTTTTATGATTTTGGGTCTTACATTTAAGTCTTTAATCCATTTTGAATCTATTCTTGTATATGGTGTAAGAAGATGGTCCAGCTTCTTTTCTTTTTTCTTTTTTTTTTTTTTTGCATGTATCTGTCCGATTTTCCCTACACCATTTATTGAAGAGACTGTCTTTACCCCATTTATATTCTTACCTCTTTTGTCATATATTAAGGGAGCATATAGGTGTGGATTTATTTCTGGGCTCTATTCTGTTCCATTGATCAACATATCTGTTTTTATGCCAGTACCATGCTGTTTTGATTACTATAGCCTTGTAGCATAGTTTGATATCAGTTAGTGTGATACCTCCAACTTTGTTCTTCTTTCTCAAGATTGCCGTGGTATTTGGGTTTTTTTATGGCTCCATATAAATTTTAGGATTATTTGTTCTAGCTCTCTAAAAAATGCCATTGGTATTTTGATTGGGATTGCATTGAATCTATAGATTGCTTTGGGTAGTATGGCTATTTTAATGATGATGATTCTTCATACTCATGAACACAGTATATGCTTCCATTTATTTGTATCTTCTTCAATTTCTTTTCTCAATGACGCATAATTTTCTGAAAACAGGACTTCAACCTTCTTGGTTAATTTGATTCCCAGGTATTTTATAGTTTTAGATGCAATCGTAAATGGGATTGTCTTCTTAATTTCTTTCTGAAAGTTCATCATTGGTGTATAAAAATGCCACCGACTTCTGAATATTAATTTTGTATCCTGCTAATTTACTGAATTCATTGATCAGTTCTAACAATTTTTTGGTGGAATCTTTAGGGTTCTCTAGATATAGTATCATGTTATCGGCAAATAACGAGAGTTTTGTTTCTTTCTTTCCAATTCAGATGCCTTTTATTTCTCTTTCTTGTCTTATTGCTGTGGCTAAGAATTCCAATACAATGTTGAAGAGGAGTGGTGAAAGTGGGCATCCTTGTCTTGTTCCTGATGTTAAGGAAAATGCTTTTAGCCTTTCCCCATTGAGTATAATGTTAGCTGTAGGTTTGTCATACATAGCCTTTATTATGTTGAGGTATGTTTCCTCTATTCCCACTTTGCTGAGGATTTTTATCATAAATAGATGCTGGATTTTGTCGAACATTTTTTCTGCATCTATTGATATGATCATATGGTTTTTATCTTTCGATTTGTTAATGTGGTGTATCACATTAATTGATTTGTGGATATTGAACCAACCTTGCATCCCAAGAATAAGTCCAACTTGATCATGGTGTATAATATTTTTAATGGATTGCTGAATTCTGTTTGCTAATATTTTGTTGAGGATATTTGCATATCAGCCTATAGTTTTCTTTTCTTGTATTGTCTTTGCCTGATTTTGGAATCAAGGTAATGGTGGCCTCAGAAAAGCAATTAAGGAGCTTTCCCTCTTCTTGAATTTTTTGGAATAGTTTGAGAAGAATAGGTAATAATTCTTCTTTGAATATATGGTGAAATTTGCCTATGAAGCCATCTAGTCCAGGACTTTTGTTTTTTGGGAGGTTTTTTATTACTGATCCTATTTCATTGGTGGTAATTGGTCAGTTCAGATTTTCAGTTTGTTCTTGACTCAGTCTTGGGAGAATGTACATTTCTAGAAATGTGTCCATTTCTTCCAGATTGTCCAATTTGTTGGCTTATAATTGCTCAGAATATTTTCTTATGATCCATTGTATTTCTATGGAATCCATGGTTATTTCTCTTCTTTCCTTTCTGGTTTTATTTATTGAGTCTTCTCTCTTTTTTCCTTGATAAATCTGACTAAGGGTCTGTCAATTTTGTTTATCCTTTCAAAGAACCAGCTCTTGGTTTCATTCATCTTTTGTATTGTTTTACTAGACTCTATTTTATTTATTTCTGCTCTGATCTTTATAATTTCCTTCCTGTATTTACTTTGGGCTTTGTTTGCTGTTTCTTTTCTAGTTCTTTTAATTGTAAGGTTAGATTGTTTATTTAGCTTTTTCTTGTTTTTTGAGGTAGGCTTGTATTGCTATGAATTTCCCTCTTAGAACTGCTTTCGCTGTGTCCCATAAATTTTGAGTTGATGTGCTTTCATTTTCATTTGTCTCTAGGAATCTTTTGATTTTTTTCTTGATCTCATTAATAACCCATTCATTGTTTAGTAGTGTGTTATTTAGCCTCCATGTGTTTGTGTATTTTCCAGTTTCTTTCTTATAGTTGATATCTAGTTTCATTCAATCATGATCAGAGAAGATGGTTAGTATGATTTCAATCTTCTTAAATTTATTGAGACTTGATTTGTGTCCTAACATGTGGTCTATCCTTGATAATGTTCCATATGTACTTGAGAAGAATGTATATTTTGCTGCTTTGGGGTAAAATGCTCTGAAAATATCTATTAAGTCCATCTTTTCTAGTGTGTTTTTTAGGCCCATTGTTTCCTTTTTGATTCTTTGCCTGGAAGGTCTGTCCATTGGTTTCAATGGGGTGTTAGAGTCTCCTACTATGAGTGTATTACTATTGATCTCTCCTTTTATGTCAGTCAATAATTGCTTTATGTATGTAGATGCTCCTATGTTGGGTGTGTATATGTTTACTAGGGTTATGTCCTCTTGATTTAGTGATCCCTTTATTATTATGTAATTTTTATCTCTTATTATAGTTTTTGTTTTGAAGTCTATTTTATCTGATATAAGTATGCTACCCTGGCTTTTTTTTTTTTTTTTCATTTCCGTTTGCGTGAAATATCTTTTTCCATTTTTTTACTTTCAGTCTGTGAGTGCCATT
>NW_011915131.1:0-1337 GCF_000151845.1 Pteropus vampyrus | reverse complement strand
CCTGAAACCAAAGAATATTTAATCATCCTTCAACAAACTCAAGGGGCCCCAAAGCCGGGACTTTTCCTCATCGTATCAGCTGTGGCCTGAAACCAAAAAACATTCATTCGCTCATTTAACAGAATTTCCTGAATGTCTATTGTATGCCAGGCGCTATGCTAACATCTGAAAGTGAATGCTTAGATGTCGGTCCTTGTGGGGGACAGATGGTACGCTGCAACCATAATGTGCATGCGCACTATAAAGCGCGTTAGAATAAGTGCCGTGGAGGAAGGAAAAAGCGGGCGGGCGATGGGAGCCCAGCGGTGTCCTCTGGGAATGAGGGGACAGGCTGTAATGTTACCTAGAGTGGTCCAGGCAGGCCTCCATCCTCTTCCATTTTCCTTTCTACCTTCTCCTTCTCTGTCCTCAGTTGTTTGTTAAGAGTACGGAATTTGGAGTTAGACTCAGGTCCTTCCCAATTCTGGGTCTGCTACCTATTAGCTCTGTGATTTTGAGATTGGTATCTCACGATCTGAGCTGAGTTTCCTTGGTAGTAGGATGGAGATGATGATCATTTCTATTCCATTCGTAGTTGGAAGGATTATATGAGATGATGCAGGCAAAACACAGGGTCTGGCCCGAATTATGTACGTGATAACTCTTATTGTTACGGTTATTGTCACCTTTATCATAGCACCATCCTCACCCCCATCCGACAACCACCATCAGTTTCTACCACCATCACTGTCCCCATCACCACCATCACCACCATCACCACCATCACCACCATCACCACCATCACCACCACCATCACCATCACCATCACCACCACCACCACCACCACCACCACCATCACCATCACCACCATCATCACCACCACCACCATCACCACCACCACCACCACCACAATCACCACCATTATTACCACCATCACCACCACCACCACCACCACCACCACCACCATCACCACCACCACCATCACCACCACCACCACCATTATTACCACCATCACCACCACCACCACCACCATCACCACCACCACCACCACCACCATCACCACCATTATTACCACCATCACCACCACCACCACCACCACCACCACCACCATCACCACCACCATGACCACCACCATCACCATCACCACCACCACCACAATCACCACCATTATTACCACCATCACCACTACCACCACCACCAACCACCATCATCACCACCACCACCATCACCACCACCACCACCACCACAATCACCACCATTATTACCCACCATCACCACTACCACCACCACCACCACCATTCATCACCACCACCACCATCACCACCACCACCCACCACCACAATCCACCACCATTATTA
>NW_011915130.1:0-1391 GCF_000151845.1 Pteropus vampyrus | reverse complement strand
AAGATGCATCTGAACATAGGAGAGGTCAAATCTGAGGTACCCATTTAAAGCCAGGGCAAATATTTTGGGCCAGTCTGCACTCACTGTGGCTGATAAGGCAAGTCGCTTGCCTCCCATTTTTGTTCCCTCGGCTGATTTCAAAACCAAACTATGACAGGAATGCTTCACCCCAGCGCTGACAAGGCTGTTTGGAAACAGAGTGAAAGGGGTCAACTTTTAAAACCCACCTGAGGCTTTAAACTTTTAAAATCTGAGGCTTATACTGAAGAGGGGTGGAGCTGGTGGGTAAAACTCTCAGACCCTCAGAACCCCAGTCTCCAGGGGCTATCATGAGAGAGGGTGAGGTTAGCTGTAAACCAGGGCTTGATCTTGAAAATTAAAGAAAATCTGTCGCATGAAAGTCCCAGCTCACAAATGGGCAGCATTGCAGAGTGGCTTGAGCATGGACTTTGGAGTCAGCCTTTAGTTCAAATCCCACCCCCACACTCTCCAGCTGTTTGACAGTGTGCGGTTATTTCCACTCTCTGAGCTGCCACTTCACCATCTGGAAAATGAGGAATAGAGAACCTGCTTCATGGTGGGTAACGAGGACTGAATAAGATCTTAACACAGTGACCAAATAACAGTGGCTACCATGTTTATATATATGTGTGTGTATGTGTTCATGTATATATGTACACACACATACATATGTAACATGTACACATACGTATACAGCAGGGCCTCAGATAGTGTTAATGAGAAAAAATATCAGTTTCCAGCTGGGGTCACTGTCTGTGTGGAGTTTGCACATTCTCCCACGTTGGGTATTCTTTGGGTGCAACAGTTTCCTCTCACGTCCCAAAGATGTGCACATGAGGTGAAGTGGCATGTCTACATTGTCCCCGTCTGTGTGTGGGTGGGTGTGGGTGTGAGAGTGCCCTGCCATGGGAGGGTGTCCTGTCCAGGATAGCCTGCACTCACCTGAGTCCCTGAACTAGAATAAGAAGGTTGGAAAATAACCTTACTTGCTTTTATTAATCTCTCTAGAATGTATGTATAGCTCACATTTATTTCAATGTTTAATATTAGAAGTGTTTTGAGTCTCTGTTTAGAAGTTCGGCAATGTTTTTATGACCAGAGATATGCCACAGGAACTTTCGTTTTTAACAATTAGCCTAGGATGAAATAGATTTCCATAGATGTCATTTCACTTAAAGTCGCAGACTCCAAGAACCCATGGATGACGTGAAGTGAGGACCTGCTTATATACACATCCTCCACCCCAATCCCACATATTTACACGTACATACATGATGAGGCAGTGATTCCCTTCACTCAAACTCTCTGCTCTCTAAAAGCTTTAACACGGTGATCCCTTACTGTAGTCCTCCTCAAATTGAAGACCACCA
>NW_011915129.1:0-1313 GCF_000151845.1 Pteropus vampyrus | reverse complement strand
TAGAGGATGGAGACGTCCTAGGTGTCCCTCCACTGAGGGATGGGGATGCTACACAGCAATTAAAGCAATGGCACTGGTACCACATCCAGGGACTACGAGTTCACGCAGAAACACGCACGCGTCTTTAAAAGCCAGGTGTTTGGTGAAAAGCATTAAGACATACAAGCCCTGTAGTGAAGTGTCATATGTTTGAATCGAAAACATCTTCGAAGATAAACAACTCTACACATTTCATAGGAGCACATAGAAATGTCCAGGGATAAGGAAAAGCGAGGCTGGAGTCGTTGAGGAAACAAAATTGAATTTAAAAATAGAAAAATGAAAGGGACCCAGAATAGATAAATAATGACAGTGTTCATGAACTGAAGAGTTTGATAAATTCAATCCTCTGTACCTGAGGTCTAGAAAATAATAAAATAATAAAAAAACATATATATATATACATAAACAAAAACATAATGCAGGGCGAGGAAATATACCAAAAGCATTAGAAAGGATACCTTTGGAGAGAGCAAGGGAATGGAAGCATAGATTAGTGATGAGAGAAAAAAATGGTAAAATTAAACAAGAGAAGTTATGCACAGACTAATGGGTGAATGGGCTATGAAATGAGGAGCATGATAAACTCAACTCTCGGAACCAGAAATTCAAAGAAAAAGAAAAAAAAATTAAGAAAGAGTAGAATACAATTTCCCAAAGTTGAAGACCCCAAAATTAAAAAGAAAAATCAAGTACTAAGTTGCCTGAAAATAAATATCAATGAATCAATGATAAATAATAAATGGTAAATAATTCATACCTCATGGTCTTAAGAAGAAATCTTTTTTTCCAAGATATTACAAAAGGAGAAAAATAGATTATACAGGAATAAAAATCATATTAATAAGGGAGTGTTCTGTTTCTAGAGCATAATAGAGAAAAAAAGAATAAAGGGGTAGAAGGGAGAAAGAAGGGAGGGAGGGAGATAGAAAGAAAGAAAGAGAGAAAAGGAAGGAAGGAAGGAAGGAAGGAAGGAAGGAAGGAAGGAAGGAAGGAAGGAAGGAAGGAAGGAAGGAAGGAAGGAAGGAAGGAAGGAAGGAAGGAAGGATGGAAGCACGGAAGGGAAAGGACGAGTTTGTTGATTTCTGCTTTCTTTTTCCTCGAATTTTCGGGGAAAGCCTCACTTTTATTTTATTCTTCAACATTACGGTAACTGCAAACATATTGTTGAAAGAAAATAAAAGGTGCTTTTTCAGGCTTTAGTCTGCAATAACTTAAGAAAAGGACCCAGAAAAAAATCAAGGACCCAGCACTGTCTTGATTCTGTACAAATG